>NC_068429.1:2164892-2242932 GCF_023373465.1 Oncorhynchus keta | reverse complement strand
TGCTGTTAGAGTCTATTATCTATCCTTTACCCCTACCTACAGTATACTGCTGTTACTGTCTATTATCTATCCTTTACCCCTACCTACAGTATACTGCTGTTACTGTCTATTATCTATCCTTTACCTCTACCTACAGTATACTGTTGTTACTGTCTATTATCTATCCTTTACCCCTACCTACAGTATTCTGCTGTTACTGTCTATTATCTATCCTTTACCCCTACCTACAGTATACTGCTGTTACTGTCTATTATCTATCCTTTACCCCTACCTACAGTATTCTGCTGTTACTGTCTATTATCTATCCTTTACCCCTACCTACAGTATACTGCTGTTACTGTCTATTATCTATCCTTTACCCCTACCTACAGTATATTGCTGTTACTGTCTATTATCTATCCTTTACCCCTACCTACAGTATACTGCTGTTACTGTCTATTATCTATCCTTTACCCTACCTACAGTATACTGCTGTTACTGTCTATTATCTATCATTTACCCTACCTACAGTATACTGCTGTTACTGTCTATTATCTATCCTTTACTCCCTACCTACAGTATACTGCTGTTACTGTCTATTATCTATCCTTTACCCCTACCTACAGTATACTGCTGTTACTGTCTATTATCTATCCTTTACTCCTACCTACAGTATACTGCTGTTAGTGTCTATTATCTATCCTTTACCCTACCTACAGTATACTGCTGTTACTGTCTATTATCTCTCCTTTACCCCTACCTACAGTATACTGCTGTTACTGTCCATTATCTATCCTTTACCCCTACCTACAGTATACTGCTGTTACTGTCTATTATCTATCCTTTACCCCTACCTACAGTATACTGCTGTTACTGTCTATTATCTATCATTTACCCCTACCTACAGTATACTGCTGTTACTGTCTATTATCTATCCTTTACCCCTACCTACAGTATACTGCTGTTACTGTCTATTATCTATCCTTTACCCCTACCTACAGTATACTGCTGTTACTGTCTATTATCTATCCTTTACCCCTACCTACAGTATACTGCTGTTACTGTCTATTATCTATCCTTTACCCCTACCTACAGTATACTGCTGTTACTGTCTATTATCTATCCTTTACCCCTACCTACAGTATACTGCTGTTACTGTCTATTATCTATCCTTTACCCCTACCTACATTATACTGCTGTTACTGTCTATTATCTATCCTTTACCCCTACCTACAGTATACTGCTGTTACTGTCTATTATCTATCATTTACCCCTACCTACAGTATACTGCTGTTACTGTCTATTATCTATCCTTTACCCCTACCTACAGTATACTGCTGTTACTGTCTATTATCTATCATTTACCCCTACCTACAGTATACTACTGTTACTGTCTATTATCTATCATTTACCCCTACCTACAGTATACTGCTGTTACAGTCTATTATCTATCCTTTACCCCTACCTACAGTATACTGCTGTTACTGTCTATTATCTATCCTTTACCCCTACCTACAGTATACTGCTGTTACTGTCTATTATCTATCCTTTACCCATACCTACAGTATACTGCTGTTACTGTCTATTATCTATCCTTTACTCCTACCTACATTATACAGCTGTTACTGTCTATTATCTATCCTTTACCCCTACCTACATTATACTGCTGTTACTGTCTATTATCTATCCTTTACCCCTACCTACAGTATACTGCTGTTACTGTCTATTATCTATCCTTACCCCTACCTACAGTATACTGCTGTTACTGTCTATTATCTATCCTTTACCCCTACCTACATTATACAGCTGTTACTGTCTATTATCTATCCTTTACCCCTACCTACATTATACTGCTGTTACTGTCTATTATCTATCCTTTACCCCTACCTACAGTATACTGCTGTTACTGTCTATTATCTATCCTTTACCCCCTACCTACATTATACAGCTGTTACTGTCTATTATCTATCCTTTACCCCTACCTACATTATACAGCTGTTACTGTCTATTATCTATCCTTTACCCCTACCTACATTATACTGCTGTTACTGTCTATTATCTATCCTTTACCCCTACCTACAGTATACTACTGTTACTGTCTATTATCTATCATTTACCCCTACCTACAGTATACTGCTGTTACAGTCTATTATCTATCCTTTACCCCTACCTACAGTATACTGCTGTTACTGTCTATTATCTATCCTTTACCCCTACCTACAGTATACTGCTGTTACTGTCTATTATCTATCCTTTACCCATACCTACAGTATACTGCTGTTACTGTCTATTATCTATCCTTTACCCCTACCTACATTATACAGCTGTTACTGTCTATTATCTATCCTTTACCCCTACCTACATTATACTGCTGTTACTGTCTATTATCTATCCTTTACCCCTACCTACAGTATACTGCTGTTACTGTCTATTATCTATCCTTTACCCCTACCTACAGTATACTGCTGTTACTGTCTATTATCTATCCTTTACCCCTACCTACATTATACAGCTGTTACTGTCTATTATCTATCCTTTACCCCTACCTACATTATACTGCTGTTACTGTCTATTATCTATCCTTTACCCCTACCTACAGTATACTGCTGTTACTGTCTATTATCTATCCTTTACCCCTACCTACATTATACAGCTGTTACTGTCTATTATCTATCCTTTACCCCTACCTACATTATACTGCTGTTACTGTCTATTATCTATCCTTTACCCCTACCTACAGTATACTGCTGTTACTGTCTATTATCTATCATTTACCCCTACCTACAGTATACTGCTGTTACTGTCTATTATCTATCCTTTACCCCTACCTACAGTATACTGCTGTTACTGTCTATTATCTATCCTTTACCCCTACCTACAGTATACTGCTGTTACTGTCTATTATCTATCCTTTACCCCTACCTACAGTATACTGCTGTTAGTGTCTATTATCTATCCTTTACCCCTACCTACAGTATACTGCTGTTACTGTCTATTATCTCTCCTTTACCCCTACCTACAGTATACTGCTGTTACTGTCCATTATCTATCCTTTACCCCTACCTACAGTATACTGCTGTTACTGTCTATTATCTATCCTTTACCCCTACCTACAGTATACTGCTGTTACTGTCTATTATCTATCATTTACCCCTACCTACAGTATACTGCTGTTACTGTCTATTATCTATCCTTTACCCCTACCTACAGTATACTGCTGTTACTGTCTATTATCTATCCTTTACCCCTACCTACAGTATACTGCTGTTACTGTCTATTATCTATCCTTTACCCCTACCTACAGTATACTGCTGTTACTGTCTATTATCTATCCTTTACCCCTACCTACAGTATACTGCTGTTACTGTCTATTATCTATCCTTTACCCCCTACCTACAGTATACTGCTGTTACTGTCTATTATCTATCCTTTACCCCTACCTACAGTATACTGCTGTTACTGTCTATTATCTATCCTTTACCCCTACCTACAGTATACTGCTGTTACTGTCTATTATCTATCATTTACCCCTACCTACAGTATACTGCTGTTACTGTCTATTATCTATCCTTTACCCCTACCTACAGTATACTGCTGTTACTGTCTATTATCTATCATTTACCCCTACCTACAGTATACTACTGTTACTGTCTATTATCTATCATTTACCCCTACCTACAGTATACTGCTGTTACAGTCTATTATCTATCCTTTACCCCTACCTACAGTATACTGCTGTTACTGTCTATTATCTATCCTTTACCCCTACCTACAGTATACTGCTGTTACTGTCTATTATCTATCCTTTACTCCATACCTACAGTATACTGCTGTTACTGTCTATTATCTATCCTTTACCCCTACCTACATTATACAGCTGTTACTGTCTATTATCTATCCTTTACCCCTACCTACATTATACTGCTGTTACTGTCTATTATCTATCCTTTACTCCCTACCTACAGTATACTGCTGTTACTGTCTATTATCTATCCTTTACCCCTACCTACAGTATACTGCTGTTACTGTCTATTATCTATCCTTTACCCCTACCTACATTATACAGCTGTTACTGTCTATTATCTATCCTTTACCCCTACCTACATTATACTGCTGTTACTGTCTATTATCTATCCTTTACCCCTACCTACAGTATACTGCTGTTACTGTCTATTATCTATCCTTTACCCCTACCTACATTATACAGCTGTTACTGTCTATTATCTATCCTTTACCCCTACCTACATTATACAGCTGTTACTGTCTATTATCTATCCTTTACCCCTACCTACATTATACTGCTGTTACTGTCTATTATCTATCCTTTACCCCTACCTACAGTATACTACTGTTACTGTCTATTATCTATCATTTACCCCTACCTACAGTATACTGCTGTTACAGTCTATTATCTATCCTTTACCCCTACCTACAGTATACTGCTGTTACTGTCTATTATCTATCCTTTACCCCTACCTACAGTATACTGCTGTTACTGTCTATTATCTATCCTTTACCCATACCTACAGTATACTGCTGTTACTGTCTATTATCTATCCTTTACCCCTACCTACATTATACAGCTGTTACTGTCTATTATCTATCCTTTACCCCTACCTACATTATACTGCTGTTACTGTCTATTATCTATCCTTTACCCCTACCTACAGTATACTGCTGTTACTGTCTATTATCTATCCTTTACCCCTACCTACAGTATACTGCTGTTACTGTCTATTATCTATCCTTTACCCCTACCTACATTATACAGCTGTTACTGTCTATTATCTATCCTTTACCCCTACCTACATTATACTGCTGTTACTGTCTATTATCTATCCTTTACCCCTACCTACAGTATACTGCTGTTACTGTCTATTATCTATCCTTTACCCCTACCTACATTATACAGCTGTTACTGTCTATTATCTATCCTTTACCCTACCTACATTATACTGCTGTTACTGTCTATTATCTATCCTTTACCCCTACCTACAGTATACTGCTGTTACTGTCTATTATCTATCCTTTACCCCTACCTACAGTATACTGCTGTTACCGTCTATTATCTATCCTTTACCCCTACCTACATTATACAGCTGTTACTGTCTATTATCTATCCTTTACCCCTACCTACATTATACTGCTGTTACTGTCTATTATCTATCCTTTACCCCTACCTACATTATACAGCTGTTACTGTCTATTATCTATCCTTTACCCCTACCTACATTATACAGCTGTTACTGTCTATTATCTATCCTTTACCCCTACCTACATTATACTGCTGTTACTGTCTATTATCTATCCTTTACCCCTACCTACAGTATACTGCTGTTACTGTCTATTATCTATCCTTTACCCCTACCTACAGTATACTGCTGTTACTGTCTATTATCTATCCTTTACCCCTACCTACAGTATACTGCTGTTACTGTCTATTATCTATCCTTTACTCCTACCTACAGTATACTGCTGTTACTGTCTATTATCTATCCTTTACCCCTACCTACAGTATACTGCTGTTACTGTCTATTATCTATCCTTTACCCCTACCTACAGTATACTGCTGTTACTGTCTATTATCTATCCTTTACCCCTACAGTATACTACTGTTACAGTCTATTATCTATCCTTTACCCCTACCTACAGTATACTGCTGTTACTGTCTAGTATCTATCCTTTACCCCTACCTAAAGTATACTGCTGTTACTGTCTATTATCTATCCTTTACCCCTACCTACAGTATACTGCTGTTACTGTCTATTATCTATCCTTTACTCCTACCTACAGTATACTGCTGTTACTGTCTACTATCTATCCTTTACCCCTACCTACAGTATACTGCTGTTACTGTCTATTATCTATCCTTTACCCCTACCTACATTATACTGCTGTTACTGTCTATTATCTATCCTTTACCCCTACCTACATTATACTGCTGTTACTGTCTATTATCTATCCTTTACCCCTACCTACAGTATACTGCTGTTACTGTCTATTATCTATCCTTTACCCCTACCTACATTATACTGCTGTTACTGTCTATTATCTATCCTTTACCCCTACCTACAGTATACTGCTGTTACTGTCTATTATCTATCCTTTACCCCTACCTACAGTATACTGCTGTTACTGTCTATTATTTATCCTTTACCCCTACCTACAGTATACTGCTGTTACTGTCTATTATCTATCCTTTACCCCTACCTACAGTATACTGCTGTTACTGTCTATTATCTATCCTTTACCCCTACCTACAGTATACTACTGTTACTGTCTATTATCTATCCTTTACCCCTACCTACAGTATACTACTGTTACTGTCTATTATCTATCCTTTACCCCTACCTACAGTATACTACTGTTACTGTCTATTATCTATCCTTTACCCCTACCTACAGTATACTGCTGTTACTGTCTATTATCTATCCTTTACCCCTACCTACAGTATACTACTGTTACTGTCTATTATCTATCCTTTACCCCTACCTACAGTATACTACTGTTACTGTCTATTATCTATCCTTTACCCCTACCTACATTATACTGCTGTTACTGTCTATTATCTATCCTTTACCCCTACCTACATTATACTGCTGTTACTGTCTATTATCTATCCTTTACCCCTACCTACAGTATACTGCTGGCACTGTCTATTATCTATCCTTTACCCCTACCTACATTATACTGCTGTTACTGTCTATTATCTATCCTTTACCCCTACCTACAGTATACTGCTGTTACTGTCTATTATCTATCCTTTACCCCTACCTACAGTATACTGCTGTTACAGTCTATTATCTATCCTTTACCCCTACCTACAGTATACTGCTGTTACTGTCTATTATCTATCCTTTACCCCTACCTACAGTATACTGCTGTTACTGTCTATTATCTATCCTTTACCCCTACCTACATTATACTGCTGTTACTGTCTATTGTCTATCCTTTACCTCTACCTACAGTATACTGCTGTTACTGTCTATTATCTATCCTTTACCCCTACCTACAGTATACTGCTGTTACTGTCTATTATCTATCCTTTACCCCTACCTACATTATACTGCTGTTACTGTCTATTATCTATCCTTTACCCTACCTACAGTATACTGCTGTTATTGTATATTGTCTATCCTTTACCCTACCTACAGTATACTGCTGTTATTGTATATTGTCTATCCTTTACCCCTACCTACAGTATACTGCTGTTATTGTCTATTATCTATCCTTTACCCCTACCTACAGTATACTGCTGTTACTGTCTATTATCTATCCTTTACCCCTACCTACATTATACTGCTGTTACTGTCTATTATCTATCCGTACCCCTACCTACAGTATACTGCTGTTACAGTCTATTGTCTATCCTTTACCTCTACCTACAGTATACTGCTGTTACAGTCTATTGTCTATCCTTTACCCCTACCTACAGTATACTGCTGTTATTGTATATTGTCTATCCTTTACCCCTACCTACAGTATACTGCTGTTACTGTCTATTATCTATCCGTACCCCTACCTACAGTATACTGCTGTTACTGTCTATTATCTATCCGTACCCCTACCTACAGTATACTGCTGTTACAGTCTATTGTCTATCCTTTACCTCTACCTACAGTATACTGCTGTTACAGTCTATTGTCTATCCTTTACCCCTACCTACAGTATACTGCTGTTACTGTCTATTATCTATCCTTTACCCCTACCTACAGTATACTGCTGTTACTGTCTATTATCTATCCTTTACCCCTACCTACAGTATACTGCTGTTACTGTCTATTATCTATCCGTACCCCTACCTACAGTATACTGCTGTTACAGTCTATTGTCTATCCTTTACCCCTACCTACATTATACTGCTGTTACTGTCTATTATCTATCCTTTACCCCTACCTACAGTATACTGCTGTTACAGTCTATTATCTATCCTTTACCCCTACCTACAGTATACTGCTGTTACTGTCTATTATCTATCCTTTACCCCTACCTACAGTATACTGCTGTTACTGTCTATTATCTATCCTTTACCCCTACCTACATTATACTGCTGTTACTGTCTATTGTCTATCCTTTACCTCTACCTACAGTATACTGCTGTTACTGTCTATTATCTATCCTTTACCCCTACCTACAGTATACTGCTGTTACTGTCTATTATCTATCCTTTACCCCTACCTACATTATACTGCTGTTACTGTCTATTATCTATCCTTTACCCCTACCTACAGTATACTGCTGTTATTGTATATTGTCTATCCTTTACCCCTACCTACAGTATACTGCTGTTATTGTATATTGTCTATCCTTTACCCCTACCTACAGTATACTGCTGTTATTGTATATTGTCTATCCTTTACCCCTACCTACAGTATACTGCTGTTACTGTCTATTATCTATCCGTACCCCTACCTACAGTATACTGCTGTTACTGTCTATTATCTATCCGTACCCCTACCTACAGTATACTGCTGTTACAGTCTATTGTCTATCCTTTACCTCTACCTACAGTATACTGCTGTTACAGTCTATTGTCTATCCTTTACCCCTACCTACAGTATACTGCTGTTATTGTATATTGTCTATCCTTTACCCCTACCTACAGTATACTGCTGTTACTGTCTATTATCTATCCGTACCCCTACCTACAGTATACTGCTGTTACTGTCTATTATCTATCCGTACCCCTACCTACAGTATACTGCTGTTACAGTCTATTGTCTATCCTTTACCTCTACCTACAGTATACTGCTGTTACAGTCTATTGTCTATCCTTTACCCCTACCTACAGTATACTGCTGTTACTGTCTATTATCTATCCTTTACCCCTACCTACAGTATACTGCTGTTACTGTCTATTATCTATCCTTTACCCCTACCTACAGTATACTGCTGTTACTGTCTATTATGAATCCGTACCCCTACCTACAGTATACTGCTGTTACAGTCTATTGTCTATCCTTTACCTCTACCTACAGTATACTGCTGTTACAGTCTATTGTCTATCCTTTACCCCTACCTACAGTATACTGCTGTTACTGTCTATTATCTATCCTTTACCCCTACCTACAGTATACTGCTGTTACTGTCTATTATCTATCCTTTACCCCTACCTACAGTATACTGCTGTTATTGTATATTGTCTATCCTTTACCCCTACCTACAGTATACTGCTGTTACTGTCTATTATCTATCCGTACCCCTACCTACAGTATACTGCTGTTACAGTCTATTGTCTATCCTTTACCCCTACCTACAGTATACTGCTGTTACAGTCTATTGTCTATCCTTTACCTCTACCTACAGTATACTGCTGTTACTGTCTATTATCTATCCTTTACCTCTACCTACATTATACAGCTGTTACTGTCTATTATCTATCCTTTACCCCTACCTACAGTATACTGCTGTTACTGTCTATTATCTATCCTTTACCCTTACCTACAGTATACTGCTGTTACTGTCTATTATATATCCTTTACCCCTACCTACAGTATACTGCTGTTACTGTCTATTATCTATCCTTTACCCCTACCTACAGTATACTGCTGTTACTGTCCATTATCTATCCTGGCTATTTTGAGCCTGTAATCGAACCCACAAATGCTGATGCTCCAGATAGTTAACTAGGATAACACTTTTCAGTTCTGCTGAAATTAATGATTGCAAATGGGTTTGCAAAAGGGTTTTCTAGTGATCATTTAGCCTTTTAAAATTATCAACTTGGATTAGCTAACACAACGTGCCGTTGGAACACAGGAGTGATGGTTGCTGATAATGGGCCTCTGTACACCTATTTAGATATTCCATTAAAAATCTGTAATTACCAGCTACAATAGTCATTTACAACATTAACAATGTCTACACTGTATTTCTGATCAATTTGATGTTATTTTAATGGACAACATATTTGCTTTTCTTTCAAGAACAAGGACATTTCTCTAATTAGCTGCCAAAACAGAGACAGGTGACAATCTGAACAGCAGCACCATCTGTCTGTCACTGTGTTACCTCTAGTTACTGTAACTTGCTAAAGTATCATCCCCCTTGGTGTTTTTACTATTTTGTTGCATGGATGACTGGCTGACTGACTGTTACAATCACAGAAATAGAGGATGACCGGCTGACTGACTGTTACAATCACAGAAATAGAGGATGACTGGCTGACTGACTGTTACAATCACAGAAATAGAGGATGACTGGCTGACTGACTGTTACAATCACAGAAATAGAGGATGACTGGCTGACTGACTGTTACAATCACAGGAATAGAGGATGACTGGCTGACTGACTGTTACAATCACAGAAATAGAGGATGACTGGCTGACTGACTGTTACAATCACAGAAATAGAGGATGACTGGCTGACTGACTGTTACAATCACAGAAATAGAGGATGACTGGCTGACTGACTGTTACAATCACAGAAATAGAGGATGACTGGCTGACTGACTGTTACAATCACAGAAATAGAGGATGACTGGCTGACTGACTGTTACAATCACAGAAATAGAGGATGACTGGCTGACTGACTGTTACAATCACAGAAATAGAGGATGACTGGCTGACTGACTGACTGACTGACTGTTACAATCACAGAAATAGACGATGACTGGCTGACTGACTGACTGACTGTTACAATCACAGATATAAATATGAACTTCATCAAAGAAAACATGCATGTATTGTGTAACATGAACATGAAGATAATTCAAGGTTAGTGATTCATTTCATCTTTATTTCTGTTTTTTGTGAAAGCTATATTTCGCTGGAAAATGGCTGTGCTTATTGTGGCTTGGTGGTGACCTAACATAATCGTTTGTAGTGCTTTCGCTGAAAAGCATATTTGAAATCGGACACTTTGGTGGGATTAACAACGAGAATACCTTTAAAATGATATCAGACACATGTATGTTTTAGGAATTATAATTATGATATTTCTGTGGTTTGAATTTGGCTCCCTCTATTTACACTGGTAGTTTGCCGCCATAACAAGTTAAATAAAGTCCACCTGTGTGCAATCTAAGTGTCACATGACCTCAGTAAATATACACCTGTTCTGAAAGGACCCAGAGTCTGCAACACCACTAAGCAAGTGGCACCACCAAGCAAGTGACACCATGAAGACGAAGGATCTCTCCAAACAGGTCAGGGACAAAGTTGTGGAGAAATACAGATCAGGGTTGGGTTATAAAAACATATCAGAAACTTTTCACATCCCACGAGGCACCACTAAATCTATTATTAAAAAATTGAAATAATATGGCACCACAACAAACCTGCCAAGAGAGGGCCGCCCAGGCAAGGAGGGCATTAATCAGAGAGGCAATAAAGAGACCAAAGATTAAAAAAAATAATAATAATAATGTTTTACCTTTATTTTACTAGGCAAGTCAGTTAAGAACATATTCTTATTTTCAATGACGGCCTGGGAACAGTGGGTTAACTGCCTGTTCAGGGGCAGAACGACAGCGTTGTACCTTGTCAGCTCGGGGATTTGAACTTGCAACCTTCCGGTTACTAGTCCAACGCTCTAACCACTAGGCTACCCTGCCGCCCCAATCTCCCTGAAGGAGCTGCAAAGCTCAACAGTGGAGATTGGATTATCTGTCCATAGAACCCCCTTTAAGCCGTACACTCCACAGAGTTGGGCTTTATGGAAGAATGGCCAGAAAAAAGCCATTGCTTAAAGATAAAAAGAAGCAAACACATTTGGTGTTCACCAAAAGGTATGTGGGAGACTCCCCAAACATATGGAAGAAAGTACTCTGGTCAAATGAGACGAACATTTAGATTTTTGGCCATCAAGGAAAACGCTACATCTTGCACAAACCCAACACCTCTCATCACCCAGAGAACACCATCACCACAGTGAAGCATGGTGGTGGCAGCATCATGCTGTGGGATTGTTTTTCTTCGGCAGGGACTGGGGAACTGGTCAGAAGTGAAAGAATGATGGACAGCATTAAATACAGGGAAATTCTTGAGAGAAACCTGTTTCAATCTTCCAGAGATGTGAGACTGGGATGGAGGTTCACCTTCCAGCAGGACAATAACCCTAAGCATACTGCTAAAGCAACACTCGAGTGGTTTATGTGGAAATATTTCAATGTCTTGGAATGGCCTAGTTGAAGCCCAGACCACAATCCAATTGAGAATCGGTGTAATGACGTACACCAGTAGAACCCAACTTGAAGGAACTGGATACGTTTTCCCTTGAAGAGGCTAGATGTGCCAAGCTTATACAGACAGACCCCAAGAGGATTGCAGCTGTAATTGCTGCAAAAGGTGGCTCTACAAAGTATAGACTTTTTTTGGGGGGGTGAATGTAGACTTAAGTTTTCAGTCTTTTGTCTTGTTTCTTTTTTGTTTCACAATAAAAAATATGTTGCATCCTCAAAGTGGTAGGCATGTTGTGTAAATGAAATGATACAAAGCCCCCAAAAAATCTATTTTAATTCCAGGTTGTAAGGCAAAAAAATGGAAAAATGGGTGTGAATGTAGCTGCCAACACAGAGACAGGTGACAATCTGTACAATAGCACCATCTGTTTGTCGCTGTGTTACCTCTAGTTAGCTGCCAACACAGAGACAGACAGACACACACACACACACACACACACACACACACACACACACACACACACACACACACACACACACACACACACACACACACACACACACTCCTAGCCTGGAGTGCTCAGAAGCACCCTTGCAGTCTAAGCTATCCCTTCCACCCTCCATCCCTTGCTCCTCCCCCTCTCATCCTATATCTGTGTATGACCTCATTTTGATTTTATTTTTATTTCACCTTTATTTAACCAGGTAAGCCAGTTTAGAACAAGTTCTCATTTACAACTGTGACCTGGTCAGGATTAAGCAAAGCAGTGCAACACAAACAGCAACACAGAGTTACACATGAAATAAACAAGTGTAAAGTCAATAACACAATAGAAAAAAAATAAAGTCTGTATACAGTGTGTGCAAATGGAGTGAGGAGGTAAAGCAATAAACAGGCCATAGTAGAGAAGTAATTACAATTTAGCAGATTAACACTGGAGTGATACATGAGCAGATGATGATGTGCAAGTAGAAATGCTGGTGTGCAAAGAGCAGAAAAGTAGATAAAAACAATATGGGGATGAGGGAGATAGATTTACAGGTGGACTATGTACAGCTGCAGCGATCGGTCAGCTGCTCAAATAGCTGATGTTTAAAGTTAGTGAAGGGAAAATAAATCTCCAGCTTCAGCGATTTTTGCAATTTGTTCCAGTCATTGGCAACAGAGAACTGGAAGGAAAGGAGGCCAAAGGAGGTGTTGGCTTTGGGGATGACCAGTGAGATATACCTGCTAGAACACGTGCTACGGGTGGGTGTTGTTATCGTGACCAGTGAGCTGAGACAAGGCAGAGCTTTGTGTGTGTCATTCTCAAAACTTTCGACCACAACTGTACAGGTTGCAGTGGTGGGTAGTATATGGGGCTTTGGTGACAAAACAGACGGCACTGTGATAGACTGCATCCAGTTTGCTGAGTAGAGTGTTGGAGGCTATTTTGTAAATGGCATCGCCGAAGTTGAGGATCGGTAGGATCAGTTTTACGAGGGTATGTTTGCGATTATAGATTTGTTTTTGGATTGGAGATGTTTAATATGAGTCTGGAAGGAGAGTTTACAGTCTAACCAGACACCGAGCTTATTGTAGTTGTCCACATATTCTAAGTCAGAACCGTCCAGAGTAGTGATGTTGGACAGGCGGGTAGGTGCAGGTAGAAGAGCATGCATGCTCTCAGGTCGACCGATTAATCGGAATTAGGGCCGATTTCAAGTTTTCATAACAATCGGAAATCTGTATTCTTGGGCGCCGACTTGCCGATTTTGTAAAAGTATTTTTATTTATTTTTTATACCTTTATTTAACTCGGCAAGTCAGTTAAGAACACATTCTTATTTTCAATGACGGCCTAGGAACAGTGGGTTAACTGCCTTGTTCAGGGGCAGAACGACAGATTCTCACATTGTCAGCTTGGGGGATCCAATCTTGCACCCTTACAGTTAACTGGTCCAACGCAATAGCGACCTGCTTCTCTATAGTTGCACTCCACAAGGAGACTGCCTGCTATCTTCTTCGAGAGATAGGGGGCGCTCTTTTAATTTTTGGATGAAAAACGTTCCCGTTTTAAACAAGATATTTTGTCACGAAAAGATGCTCGACTTTGCATGTAATTGACAGCTTTGGAAAGAAAAAACTCTGACGTTTCCAAAACTGCAAAGATATTATCTGTGAGTGCCCCAGAACTAATGCTACAGGCGAAACCAAGATGAAGTTTCATACAGGAAATGCCCCAGATTCTGAAGGCGCTGTGTTCCAATGTCTCGTTATATGGCTGTGAATGCGCCAGGAATGAGCCTGCCCTTTCTGTCGTTTCCCCAAGGTGTCTGCAGCATTGTGACGTATTTGTAGGCATATCATTGGAAGATTGAGCATAAGAGACTACATTTACCATTTACTAGGTCCATGCGCGTTCCATTTCTTCAGAGGAGAAACTAAACTGCCATGAATGACTTATCATCGAATAGATTTGTGAAAAACACCTTGAGGATTGATTCTAAACAACGTTTGCCATGTTTCTGTCGATATTATGGAGTTAATTTGGAAAAAAGTTAGCGTTTTAATGACTTAATTTTTGTTTTTTTTTCTTACCCAAACGTGATGAAGAAAATGGAGCGATTTGTCTACACAAATAATATGTTTGTAAAAACTGAACATTTGCTATCTAACTGAGAGTCTCCTCATTGAAAACATCTGAAGTTCTTCAAAGGTAAATTATTTTATTTGAATGCTTTTCTTATTTTTGTGAAAATGCTGCATGCTGAATGCTAGGCTAAATGCTATGCTAGGCTATCAATACTGTTACACAAATGATTGTTTAGCTATGGTTCAAAAGCATATTTAGAAAATCTGAGATGACAGTGTTGTTAACAAAAGGCTAAGCTTGAGAGCTAATATATTTATTTCATTTCATTTGCGATTTTCATGAATAGTTAACGTTGCGTTATGGTAATGAGCTTGAGGCTGTAGTCACGATCCCGGATCCGGGATGGCTAGAATCAAGAGGTTATGCGAATGCAGTAAGCCAAGGTAAGTTGCTAGCTAGCATTAAACTTATCTTACAAAAAACAATCAATCATAATCACTAGTTAACTACACATGGTTGTTGACATTACTAGATATTATCTAGCGTGTCCTGCGTTACATATAATCTGACTGAGCATACGAGCATACAAGTATCTAAGTATCTGACTGAGCGGTGGTAGGCAGAAGCAGGCACGTAAACATTCATTCAAACAGCACTTTCGTGCGTTTTGCCAGCAGCTCTTCGTTGTGCGTCAAACATTGCGCTGTTTATGACTTCAAGCCTATCAACTCCCGAGATGAGGCTGGTGTAACCAAAATGAAATGGCTAGCTAGTTAGCGAGTGCTAATAGCGTTTCAAACGTCACTTGCTCTGAGCCTTCTATTAGTTGTTCCCCTTGCTCTGCATGGGTAACGCTGCTTCGATGGTGGCTGTTGTCGTTGTGTTGCTGGTTCGAGCCCAGGGAGGAGAGAGGAGAGGGACGGACGCTATACTGTTACACTGGCAATACTAAAGTGCCTATAAGAACATCCAATAGTCAAAGGTTAATGAAATACAAATGGTATAGAGGGAAATAGTCCTAAATAACTACAACCTAAAACTTCTTACTGGGGAATATTGAATATTCATGTTAAAAGGAACCACCAGCTTTCATATGTTCTCATGTTCTGAGCAAGGAACTGAAACGTTAGCTTTCTTACATGGCACATATTGCACTTCTACTTTCTTCTCCAACACTTTGTTTTTGCATCATTTAAACAAAATTGAACATGTTTCATTATTTACATTATTTAAATTATTTATTTATTATTTACAGATTTTATTGATGTATTATATGAAGTTAAAATAAGTGTTCATTGAGTGTTGTTGTCATTGTCATTATTACAAATAAATAAATAAATAAAAATCGTTTGATTAATCGGTATCGGTATCGGCGTTGAAAAATCATTATCGGTCAACCTCTAGTCCAGAGTATTGATGCTAGTCGGGCAGGTGGGTGCGAGCAGCGAACGGTTGAAAAGCATGCATTTAGTTTTACTTGCATTTACTTGTGACAGAGGAGACAGTCCTCTGCTGCTCAGAGGGGAGAGAGGAGGGAGGAGAGAGGAATGGAGGATGGGAGAGAGGAGGACCTCTGAGGTCTCACTCAGCCTCCAAACCCCATAGTCAGGTAACAGGGAGCAGGCTCTGAGCTCTGAGAACACAATACACTATGTTCTGATCCAAACAGAGACCGAAGGACAGAACACTGACAACAACAACACTGACAACAACAGTACTGACAACAACAACATCAACAACAACAACAGTACTGACAACAACAGTACTGACAGGAACAACAACAACAACCCTGACAACCCTGACAACAACAACA
The DNA here is from genome assembly GCF_023373465.1 of Oncorhynchus keta. Classification (NCBI taxonomy): domain Eukaryota; kingdom Metazoa; phylum Chordata; class Actinopteri; order Salmoniformes; family Salmonidae; genus Oncorhynchus; species Oncorhynchus keta. The sequence goes on along the minus strand of NC_068429.1, from coordinate 2,226,444 downwards.
CTGACAACAACAGTACTGACAACAACAACATCAACAACAACAACAGTACTGACAACAACAGTACTGACAACAACAGTACTGACAACAACAACATCAACAACAACAACAGTACTGACAACAACAGTACTGACAGGAACAACAACAACAACCCTGACAACACTGACAACAACAAAAACAACCTTGACAACAACAACAACCCTGACAACAACAGTACTGACAGGAACAACAACAACAACCCTGACAACACTGACAACAACAAAAACAACCTTGACAACAACAACAACCCTGACAACAACAGTACTGACAGGAACAACAACAACAACCCTGACAACACTGACAACAACAAAAACAACCTTGACAACAACAACAGTACTGACAACAACAGTACTGACAGGAACAACAACAACAACCCTGACAACACTGACAACAACAAAAACAACCTTGACAACAACAACAACCCTGACAACACTGACAACAACAAAAACAACCTTGACAACAACAACAGTACTGACAACAACAGTACTGACAGGAACAACAACAACAACCCTGACAACACTGACAACAACAAAAACAACCTTGACAACAACAACAACCCTGACAACACTGACAACAACAAAAACAACCTTGACAACAACAACAGTACTGACAACAACAGTACTGACAGGAACAACAACAACAACCCTGACAACACTGACAACAACAAAAACAACCTTGACAACAACAACAACCCTGACAACACTGACAACAACAAAAACAACCTTGACAACAACAACAGTACTGACAACAACAGTACTGACAGGAACAACAACAACAACCCTGACAACCCTGACAACAACAACACTGACAACAACAGTACTGACAACAACAACATCAACAACAACAACAGTACTGACAACAACAGTACTGACAACAACAGTACTGACAACAACAACATCAACAACAACAACAGTACTGACAACAACAGTACTGACAGGAACAACAACAACAACCCTGACAACACTGACAACAACAAAAACAACCTTGACAACAACAACAACCCTGACAGTACTGACAACAACAACATCAACAACAACAACAGTACTGACAACAACAGTACTGACAGGAACAACAACAACAACCCTGACAACACTGACAACAACAAAAACAACCTTGACAACAACAACAGTACTGACAACAACAGTACTGACAGGAACAACAACAACAACCCTGACAACACTGACAACAACAAAAACAACCTTGACAACAACAACAACCCTGACAACACTGACAACAACAAAAACAACCTTGACAACAACAACAGTACTGACAACAACAGTACTGACAGGAACAACAACAACAACCCTGACAACCCTGACAACAACAACACTGACAACAACAGTACTGACAACAACAACATCAACAACAACAACAGTACTGACAACAACAGTACTGACAACAACAGTACTGACAACAACAACATCAACAACAACAACAGTACTGACAACAACAGTACTGACAGGAACAACAACAACAACCCTGACAACCCTGACAACAACAACACTGACAACAACAAAAACAACCTTGACAACAACAACAGTACTGACAACAACAGTACTGACAGGAACAACAACAACAACCCTGACAACACTGACAACAACAAAAACAACCTTGACAACAACAACAACCCTGACAACAACAGTACTGACAGGAACAACAACAACAACCCTGACAACCCTGACAACAACAAAAACAACCTTGACAACAACAGTACTGACAACAACAGTACTGACAACAACAACATCAACAACAACAACAGTACTGACAACAACAGTACTGACAGGAACAACAACAACAACCCTGACAACCCTGACAACAACAAAAACAACCTTGACAACAACAACAGTACTGACAACACTGACAACAACAAAAACAACCTTGACAACAACAGTACTGACAACAACAGTACTGACAACAACAACATCAACAACAACAACAGTACTGACAACAACAGTACTGACAGGAACAACAACAACAACCCTGACAACCCTGACAACAACAAAAACAACCTTGACAACAACAACAACACTGACAACACTGACAACAACAAAAACAACCTTGACAACACCAACACTGATACAAAGAACACCGCTGACAAAAACAACAACGCTGACAACAACAACAACAACACCGACAACAACAACAACACTGACAACAACAAAAACAACCTTGACAACACCAACACTGATACAAAGAACACCGCTGACAAAAACAACAACACTGACAACAACAACAACACTGACAACAACAACATCAACAACAACAACAACATCAACAACAACAACAATGAGTCCATGGGCAACAAGGTTGTTATATAATATATATCTCATCAATAGCCAGACAGGCAGGGTAAAAGCAGTGAGATAGATAGATAGATGGATAGATGGATAGATGGATAGATAGATAGATAGATAGATAGATAGATAGATAGATAGATAGATAGATAGATAGATAGATAGATAGATAGATAGATAGATAGGTAGATAGGTAGATAGGTAGTTGGGTAGTTGTAGTAGGAGTGTGTTGGTTCTTACCTGTCTGGTTGCGTCTCTGCGCGTATGCCACCACCACAGCAGCTAGCACTACACAGCACAGCAACGTTACGGTGTTGGCCATCTGGAGACAGAGACACAGAGGAGCATGTCAGAGTCCTGCTGGGTCAGGGAGGGGCGGGACTGCACGGTCAGTCTGGAGGGAGACGGTTAGCGCCTCAGAGCTGAAGCACAGGCTTTCCCCTTCTCTCTCTGTTTCCTTTTACTATCACTCTCTGCTTCTCTCTTTCTCTCTCTCTCTCTGTCACTATCTCTCTGCCTCTATCTCCCCCCTCTGCCTTGCTCACTCAATCTATCACTCTCTGCTTCTCTCTTTCTCACTCTCTCTCTCTCTCAATTCAATTTAAATTTAGGGGGCTTTATTGGCATGGGAAACATATGTTTACATTGCCAAAGCAAGTGAAATAGATCATATTCTCTCTCTCTCTCTCTCTCTCTCTCTCTCTCTCTCTCTCTCTCTCTCTCTCTCTCTCTCTCTCTCTCTCTCTCTCTCTCTCTCTCTCTCTCTCTCTCTCTGTCTCTGTCTCTCTCTTTCCTATCTCTCTCTCTCTGTCGCTGTTTGTCCGTCCTCCTTCCTATGCATTGTTCAGCTAATCTGTGGGAGGGCCATCCCTGGGCAGGGTGAGGCAGCAGCAGCTCTTAAAGGACCAGCAGGCAGCCTGTAGGCGGTGGTAGAAAAATTACCCAATTGTCAAACGTGAGTACACGTAAAGATAACTTACTAGAAAATGAGTCAAGTGAAAGTGAAAGTCACCCAGTAAAATATAACTTGAGTAAAACTCTAAATGTATTTGGTTTTAAATACACATAAGTATAAAAGTTAATGTAATTGCTAAAATATACTTAAGTATCAAAAGTAAAAGTATGATTGACCCAGTGTCGTCCCGATTTGGCGTTGGTAGGCTGTCACTGTACATACACTGTACAAAGGTTAAAACATTTTTTTTAAATGTGTGTTTAATGATTCCGCAGCGAGGATGACCACCCCACATCTCCCCTCCCTACATCTCCCCTCCCCACATCTCCCCTCCCCACATCTCCCCTCCCAACATCTCCCCTCCCAACATCTCCCCTCCCTACATCTCCTCCCTACATCTCCTCCCTACATCTCCTCCCTACATCTCCCCTCCCACATCTCCCCTCCCTACATCTCCCCTCCCCACATTTCCCCTCCCCACATCTCCCCTCCCTACATCTCCCCCTCCCCACATCTCCCCTCCCCACATCCCTCCCTACATCTCCCCCCACATCTCCCCTCCCCACATCTCCCCTCCCCACATCTCCCCTCCCTACATCTCCCCTCCCTACATCTCCCCTCCCCACATCTCCTCCCCACATCTCCCCTCCCTACATCTCCCCTCCCTACATCTCCCTCCCCCATCTCCCCTCCCCACATCTCCCCTCCCCACATCTCCCCTCCCTACATCTCCCCTCCCTACATCTCCCCTTCCTACATCTCCCCTTCCCACATCTCCTCCCTACATCTCCCCCCATCTCCCCTCCCTACATCTCCCCTCCCCACATCTCCCTCCCACATCTCCCCTCCCCACATCTCCCCTCCCCACATCTCCTCCCTACATCTCCCTCCCTACATCTCCCTCCCCACATCTCCCCCCTACATCTCCCTCCCACATCTCCTCCCCACATCTCCCCCCACATCTCCCCTCCCCATCTCCTCCCACATCTCCCTTCCCTACATCTCTCCCCACATCTCCCCTCCCTACATCTCCCCTCCCCACATCTCCCCTCCCCACATCTCCCTCCCTACATCTCCTCCCCATCTCCCCCCTACATCTCCCTCCCCACATCTCCCCTCCCCACATCTCCTCCCCACATCTCCCTCCCCACATCTCCTCCCCACATCTCCTCCCTACATCTCCTCCCTACATCTCCCCTCCCTACATCTCCCTCCCTACATCTCCTCCCTACATCTCCCCTCCCCACATCTCCCCTCCCTACATCTCCCCTCCCCCACATCTCCCCTCCCCATCTCCCCTCCCACATCTCCTCCCAACATCTCCCTCCCCACATCTCCCTCCCCACATCTCCCCTCCCCACATCTCCTCCCTACATCTCCCCTCCCCACATCTCCTCCCTACATCTCCCCTCCCACATCTCCCTCCCACATCTCCCCTCCCACATCTCCCCTCCCTACATCTCCTCCCTACATCTCCCTCCCCACATCTCCCCTCCCTACATCTCCCCTCCCTACATCTCCCCTCCCCACATCTCCCCTCCCCACATCTCCCCTCCCTACATCTCCCCTCCCTACATCTCCCCTCCCTACATCTCCCCTCCCCACATCTCCCCTCCCTACATCTCCCCCTCCCCAAATCTCCCTCCCTACATCTCCCCACGCCACATCTCCCCTCCCCACATCTCCTCCCCACATCTCCCCTCCCTACATCTCCCCTCCCTACATCTCCCTCCCTACATCTCCTCCCCACATCTCCCCCCTCCCTACATCTCCCCTCCCCACATCTCCCCTCCCCACATCTCCTCATCTCCCCCCTACATCTCCTCCCCACATCTCCCCTCCCCACATCTCCCCTCCCCACATCTCCCCTCCCTACATCTCCCCCTACATCTCCCCCCCACATCTCCCCTCCCCACATCTCCCCTCCCCACATCTCCCCTCCCTACATCTCCCCACATCTCCCCTCCCTACATCTCCCCTCCCCACATCTCCTCCCCACATCTCCCCTCCCTACATCTCCCCTCCCTACATCTCCCCTCCCTACATCTCCCCTCCCCACATCTCCCTCCTTACATCTCCCCTCCCCACATCTCCCAACCCCACATCTCCCTCCCTACATCTCCCCTCCCTACATCTCCCCTCCCCACATCTCCTCCCCACATCTCCCCTCCCTACATCTCCCTCCCACATCTCCCCTCCCCACATCTCCCCTCCCTACATCTCCCCTCCCCACATCTCCCCTCCCCACATCTCCCCTCCCCACATCTCCCCTCCCACATCTCCCCTCCCTACATCTCCTCCCTACATCTCCCCTCCCTACATCTCCCTCCCCTACACTACATCTCTCCCCTCCCTACATCTCCTCCCCACATCTCCCCTCCCTACATCTCCCCTCCCCACATCTCCCCTCCCTACATCTCCCCTCCCCACATCTCCCCTCCTACATCTCCCCTCCGTACATCTCCCCTCCCTACATCTCCCCTCCCCACATCTCCCCTCCCCACATCTCCCCTCCCCACATCTCCCCTCCCCACATCTCCCCCCCACATCTCCTCCCTACATCTCCTCCCTACATCTCCCCTCCCTACATCTCCTCTCCCTACATCTCCTCCCTACATCTCCTCTCCCTACATCTCCCCTCCCTGCATCTCCCCTCCCTACATCCCCTCCCTACATCTCCCCTCCCTACATCTCCCCTCCTCACATCTCCCCCCACATCTCCCCTCCCCACATGTCCCCACCCCACATCTCCCTCCCACATAACCTCACATCTCCCCTCCCCACATCTCCCCTCCCCACATCTCCCCTCCCACATAACCTCACATCTCCCCACATCTCCCCACCCCACATCTCCTCCCACATAACCTCACATCTCCCCTCCCCACATCTCCCCACCCCACATCTCCCTCCCTACATCTCCCCTCCCTACATCCACATCCCCTCCCCACATCTCCCCTCCCCACATCTCCCTCCCTACATCTCCCCTCCCTACATCTCCCTCCCTACATCTCCTCCCCACATCTCCTCCCTACATCTCCCCTCCCACATCTCCCCACCCCACATCTCCCCTCCCCACATCTCCCCTCCCCACATCTCCCCTCCCTACATCTCCCCACGCCACATCTCCCCTCCCCACATCTCCCCACCCCACATCTCCCCCTCCCCACATCTCCCCACGCCACATCTCCCCTCCCTACATCTCCTCCCCACATCTCCCCACGCCACATCTCCCCTCCCTACATCTCCCCTCCCCACATCTCCCCCACCCCACATCTCCCCTCCCCACATCTCCCCACCCCACATCTCCCCACCCCACATCTCCCCTCCCCCTCCCCACATCTCCCCACGCCACATCTCCCCTCCCCACATCTCCCCACGCCACATCTCCCCTCCCCACATCTCCCCTCCGCACATCTCCCCTCCCTACATCTCCCTCCCCACATCTCCCCACGCCACATCTCCCCTCCCCACATCTCCCCTCCCCACATCTCCCCCGCCACATCTCCCCTCCCCACATCTCCCCATCCCCACATCTCCCTCCCCACATCTCCCCACGCCACATCTCCTCCCTACATCTCCCCTCCCCACATCTCCCCACCCCACATCTCCCCTCCCTACATCTCCCCTCCCCACATCTCCCCCCCCACATCTCCCCCCCACATCTCCCTCCCCACATCTCCCCATCTCCCCCCACATCTCCCCTCCCCACATCTCCCCTCCCCCATCTCCCCTCCCCACATCTCCCTCCCCACATCTCCCCTCCCTACATCTCCCCTCCCCACATCTCCCCACCCACATCTCCTCCCCACATCTCCCCTCCCCACATCTCCCCTCCCTACATCCCCCCACATCTCCCTTCCCCACATCTCCCCCTTCCCCACATCTCCCCTCCGCACATCTCCCCTCCCTACATCTCCCCTCCCCACATCTCCCCTCCCCACATCTCCCCTTCCCTACATCTCCTCCCCACATCTCCCCCTCCCCACATCTCCCCTCCCCACATCTCCCCACATCTCCTTCCCCACATCTCCTTCCCCACATCTCCCCTCCGCACATCTCCCCTCCCTACATCTCCTCCCCACATCTCCCCTCCCCACATCTCCCTTCCCTACATCTCTCCTTCCCCACATCTCCCCTCCGCACATCTCCTCCCTACATCTCCCCTCCCCACATCTCCCTCCCCACATCTCCCTCCCTACATCTCCCCTCCCTACATCTCCTCCCCACATCTCCCCTCCCCACATCTCCCCCTCCCCCTCCCTACATCTCCCCTCCCTACATCTCCCCTCCCCACATCTCCCCTCCCCACGCCACATCTCCCCCCCCACATCTCCCCTCCCTACATCTCCCCTCCCTACATCTCCCCTCCCCACGCCACATCTCCCCTCCCCACATCTCCCCTCCCTACATCTCCCCTCCCTACATCTCCCTCCCCACATCTCCCCTCCCTACATCTCCCCACGCCACATCTCCCCTCCCCACATCTCCCTCCCACATCTCCCCTCCCCACATCTCCTCCCCACGCCACATCTCCCCTCCCCACATCTCTCCCTCCCTACATCTCCCCTCCCTACATCTCCCCTCCCCACATCTCCCCTCCCCACATCTCCCCTCCCCACATCTCCCCTCCCTACATCTCCCCTCCCCACATCTCCCCTCCCTACATCTCCCCACCCACATCTCCCCTCCCTACATCTCCTCCCTACATCTCCCCACGCCACATCTCCCCCGCCACATCTCCTCCCCACATCTCCCCTCCCTACATCTCCCCACGCCACATCTCCCCTCCCCACATCTCCCCTCCCCACATCTCCCCACCCACATCTCCCCTCCCCACATCTCCCCTCCCACATCTCCCCTCCCCACAACTCCCCTCCCCACATCTCCCCTCCCCACATCTCCCCTCCCTACATCTCCCCTCCCCACATCTCCCCTCCCTACATCTCCCCACGCCACATCTCCCTCCCCATCTCCCCCCCTCCCCACATCTCCCCTCCCCACATCTCCTCCCCACATCTCCCCTCCCCACATCTCCCCTCCCTACATCTCCCCTCCCCACATCTCCCCTCCCTACATCTCCCCTCCCCCATCTCTCCCTACATCTCCCTCCCACATCTCCCTCCCTACATCTCCCCACCCCACATCTCCCCCTCCCTACATCTCCCCACCCCACATATCCCCTCCCCACATCTCCCCTCCCCACATCTCCCCTCCCTACATCTCCCCTCCCCACATCTCCCCTCCCCACATCCCCTCCCCACATCTCCCCTCCCCCACATCTCCCCATCTCCCCACATCTCCCCACCCCACATCTCCCCACCCCACATCTCCCTCCCTACATCTCCCCACCCCACATCTCCCCTCCCATCTCCCCCCACATCTCCCTCCCTACATCTCCCCACCCCACATCTCCCCTCCCTACATCTCCCCACCCCACATCTCCCCTCCACACAACACCACCCATCTCCCCTCCACACAACACCACTCATCTCCCCTCCACATCTCCTCTCCACACATTAATTCCTGGCTCCTACATAAATCTTGTTAGGGCTAGGGTCCTTTATCTCAATTTCCACCGGACTGACATGCACAAAGTAAACTGCCTGTTGCTCTGTCCCTGAAGCCAGGATATGCATATACTTGGTCCCATTGGAAAGATAACACTTTGAAGTTTGTGGAAATGTTAAAATAATGTAGAAGACCATAAGACATTAGATATGGTAGGAGAAAATCTAAAGAAAAATCAACCGGAATTCTTAATTTTTTTGAGAGCCCATGCTATTACAATGGAAAGTATAGGGAAATAATGAATTATAGCTCCCAGGAGTCTATGTTCACGGTTTCAGGCTTGTAACTTCCAAAATGAATGACAAAGAACAGTTTTAGTACAAGGACACAGTCTTGGAAATGTGTGTATGCGCGTGCAAAGAAGACAGAACGCACCTGCTAAAATTGGTTTCCTATTGAACATGCTTCTTTCCGTATGAAATATTATAGTTAGGGTATCTGAGGAGTCGATAGAAACGTATTTGGACTTGTTGAGATGAAGTTTAAGGTTACATTTTCAGATACCTATCTCTACATGTTGAACGAGTGGATTAGTCAAATCGATGGCTCCAACTAAACTGACTTTTTGGGATATAAAAAATAATTTTATCGAAAAAAACGACACTATATGTTATAGCTGGGACACTTTGGATGACAAATCAGAGGAAGATTTTCAAACGTAAGTGAATATTTAATCACTTTTTGTGAATTTATGAAACCTGTGCTGGTGGAAAAATATTGGGGTGCCATCCTCAAACAATTGCATGGCATGTTTTCGTTGTAATGGCTACTGTAAAAGAGACAGTGCAGATATACTAACAAGAATTTAAGCTTTCAACTGATATAAGACACTATGTACTTAAAAGTTTAATATCCATTTTTTTTAAATTATTTATGTGAGACCAGTTTAACCGGAAGATGTCCTAGCGGCACGCCTAGCCAAACAAGATAAAGACAAAGCTCTCACATGAAGACACAGCTCTCATATGAAGACCAAGCTCTCACATAAAAACCCAGCTCTCACATAAAGAACCAGCTCTCAAATAAAGACACTGCTCTCACATGAAGACACAGCTCTCACATAAAGACACTGCTCTCATATAAAGACACTGCTCTCATATAAAGACACAGCTCTTTCATTAAGACTCTTTCATTAAGACACAGCTCTCACATGTTTTTATATATTTTTTTATTTTTTACCTTTATTTAACCAGGCAAGTCAGTTAAGAACACATTCTTATTTTCAATGAAGGCCTGGGAACAGTGGGTTAACTGCCTGTTCAGGGGCAGAACGACAGATTTTGTACCTTGTCAGCTCAGGGGTTTGAACTCGCAACCTTCCGGTTACTAGTCCAAAGCTCTAACCACTAGGCTACGCTGCCGCCTGAAGACACAGCTCTTACATAAAGACACAGCTCTCACATGAAGACACAGCTCTCACATAAAGACACAGCTCTCACATGAAGACACAGCTCTCTCATAAAGACACAGCTCTTTAATAAAGACACAGCTCTTTCATGAAGACACAGCTCTCACATAAAGACACAGCTCTTTCATAAAGACACAGCTCTTACGTAAAGACACAGCTCTTTTAAGAAGAGACAACTCTCTCATAAAGACACAGCTCTCTCATAAAGACACAGCTCTCACATGAAGACACAGCTCTCTCATGAAGACACATGAAGACACAGCTCTCTCATAAAGACACAGCTCTCTCATGAAGACACAGCTCTCTCATGAAGACACAGCTCTCTCTCGAAGACACAGCTCTCACATGAAGACACAGCTCTCACATGAAGACACAGCTCTCTCTCTCGAAGACACAGCTCTCACATGAAGACACAGCTCTCACATGAAGACACAGCTCTCTCATGAAGACACAGCTCTCTCATGAAGACACAGCTCTCTCATGAAGACACAGCTTTCTCATGAAGACACAGCTCTCTCATGAAGACACAGCTCTCACATAAAGACACAGCTCTCACATAAAGACACAGCGCTTACATAAAGACACATATCTTACATAAAGACACAGCTCTCACATGAAGACACAGCGCTTACATGAAGACACAGCACTTTCATATAGACACAGCTCTCACATAAAGACACATATCTTACATAAAGACACAGCTCTCACATGAAGACACAGCTCTCACATAAAGACACAGCTCTCTCATGAAGTCACAGCTCTCACATGAAGACACAGCTCTCACATAAAGACCCAGCTCTCACATAAAGACACAGCTCTCACATAAAGACACAGCTCTCACATAAAGACACAGCTCTCACATGAAGACACAGCCCTTACATAAAGACCCAGCTCTCTCATGAAGACACAGCTTTCTAATGAAGACACAGCTCTTACATGAAGACACAGCTATTACATAAAGACACAGCTCTCACATAAAGACACAGCTCTCTCATAAAGACACAGCTCTCACATAAAGACACAGCTCTCTCATAAAGACACAGCTCTCACATAAAGACACAGCTCTCACATGAAGACACAGCTCTTACATAAAGACACAGCTCTCTCATAAAGACCCAGCTCTCTCATGAAGACACAGCTCTCTCATGAAGTCACAGCTCTCACATGAAGACACAGCTCTCACATAATATAATAATAATAATATATGCCATTTAGCAGACGCTTTTATCCAAAGCGACTTACAGTCATGTGTGCATACATTCTACGTATGGGTGGTCCCGGGATCGAACCCACTACCCTGGCGTTACAAGCGCCATGCTCTACCAACTGAGCTACAGAAGGACCCAGCTCTCTCATAAAGACACAGCTCTCACATAAAGACACAGCTCTTACATAAAGACACAGCTCTCTCATAAAGACACAGCTCTCTCATAAAGACACAGCTCTCACATAAAGACACAGCTCTCTCATAAAGACACAGCTCTCACATAAAGACACAACTCTTTCATAAAGACACAGCTCTCACATAAAGACACAGCTCTCTCATAAAGACACAGCTCTCACATAAAGACACAGCTCTCTCATAAAGACACAACTCTTTCATAAAGACACAGCTCTCTCATAAAGACACAGCTCTCTCATAAAGACACAGCTCTCACATAAAGACACAGCTCTTTCATAAAGACACAGCTCTTTCATAAAGACACAGCTCTTACATAAAGACACAGCTCTTTCATAAAGAAACAGCTCTTTCATAAAGACCCAGCTCTTTCATAAAGACACAGCTCTCTCATAAAGACACAGCTCTCACATAAAGACACAGCTCTCACATAAAGACACAGCCCTTACATAAAGACCCAGCTCTCTCATGAAGACACAGCTTTCTCATGAAGACACAGCTCTTACATAAAGACACAGCTCTCACATAAAGACACAGCTCTTTCATGAAGACACAGCTCTTACATGAAGACACAGCTCTTACATGAAGACACAGCTCTTACATAAAGACACAGCTCTTTCATAAAGACACAGCTCTTACATAAAGACACAGCTCTTTCATAAAGACACAGCTCTTTCATAAAGACACAGCTCTTTCATAAAGACACAGCTCTTTCATAAAGACACAGCTCTTTCATAAAGACACAGCTCTTTCATAAAGACACAGCTCTTACATAAAGACACAGCTCTTTCATAAAGACACAGCTCTTTCATAAAGACACAGCTCTTTCATAAAGACCCAGCTCTTTCATAAAGAAACAGCTCTTTCATAAAGACACAGCTCTTTCATAAAGACCCAGCTCTTTCATAAAGACACAGCTCTTTCATAAAGACACAGCTCTTTCATAAAGACACAGCTCTTTCATAAAGACACAGCTCTTTCATAAAGACACAGCTCTTTCATAAAGACACATCTCTTTCATAAAGAAACAGCTCTTACATAAAGACCCAGCTCTCTCATAAAGACACAGCTCTCACATAAAGACACAGCTCTCACATAAAGACACAGCTCTTACATAAAGACCCAGCTCTCTCATAAAGACACATCTCTTTCATAAAGAAACAGCTCTTTCATAAAGAAACAGCTCTTACATGAAGACACAGCTCTTTCATAAAGACACATCTCTTTCATAAAGAAACCGCTCTTACATAAAGAAACAGCTCTTTCATAAAGACCCAGCTCTTTCATAAAGAAACAGCTCTTTCATAAAGACACAGCTCTTTCATAAAGACCCAGCTCTTTCATAAAGACACAGCTCTTTCATAAAGAAACAGCTCTTTAATAAAGACACAGCTCTTTCATGAAGACACAGCTCTTTCATAAAGACACAGCTCTTTCATGAAGACACAGCTCTTTCATAAAGACACAGCTCTTTCATAAAGACAAATATTTCCTAGTGCTTTCTTTCTTTCTTTAATCAGTTCTTCCTTTGAAGCTTTGAAAGAACGAGTAACAACATTCTATCTGAAGGTCGAAGTATCAATCAGTTGCTTTTTGAACTGGTGGGAGGTTGTACAACATTAAAAAACATTTTATTTTCCATTTTAACTTTCTTTATTGTATATTTAGATGACATTTAGTAAAAGCAAAATGAATTGCTTGTCCCCAGTGAATACACACAAAACAGAAAGAGAATATAAACACATGTAAGAATAATAGAGCTGTTGTGTCTTTAAGTGATGTTCAACCATGACTCCTAGTTTTCCATTACAATGAGTTATAGACTCCTGAGATGTCCACACCATACATACAGGACTGTAGGAAAAACACAACCATAGCTGGGTTGACTGTGGAACTGGTCTTACACTGAGTGTACAAAACATTAAGAACACCTTTCTAATACTGAGTTGCACCCACTTTTGTCCTCAAGGGAGCCGCAATTCATCAGGTCATAGACTCTACAAGGTGTCGAAAGCGTTCCACAGGGATGCTGGCCCATGTTGACTACAATGCTTCCCACAGTTGTGTCAAGTTGGCTGGATGTCCTTCAGGTGGTGAACCATTCTTGACACACAGGAAACTGTTGAGTGTGTAAAACCCAGCAGCGTTGCAGTTCTTGACACAATCTAACCAGTGCGCCTGGCACCTACTACCATACCCCGTTCAAAGACACTTAAATATTTTGTCTTGCAGTATTCAGTGACACTCAATATGTACCGTTTGTTGTTGTTGGGTGTTAATCCTCCATTCCCACATTTTCCCATTTATTTGATAAATGAAAAACCTTTGGTTCTGGTGGTCAGGCGTCATGTCAGGGGAAGTGGTGACGGTATGAGAGCAGCAGCCTGAGAGCAGCGTGTTGAAACTACACGTTGTTTCCTTCACAGACAGGTGGAGAACTGGTTATTTCCAGTGTAATAGTGTTTCCCTAAAGGAGATTTGTTTTCTCCATAATGGGTTGAAGTGCCTCTACTAATGCTGACCATGTGGTCCACATCAACAGTGATCCATCTATTGTTAGTTTGTTGTGTCATTTATTACATCACTTTGTTTTAATCAATAATATCACACTTCCTGTGTTTCTACCTCTTCTTTCTGATTGGCTGTCTGGTGCTTCTCTCTGATTGGTGCGTTTCAGGTGGAGTTGTCAGACAGTATGGCCCACACCATAACGGAGGGTGCTTCTCTCTGATTGGTGCGTTTCAGGTGGAGTTGTCAGACAGTACGGCCCACACCATAACGCAGGGTGCTTCTCTCTGATTGGTGCGTTTCAGGTGGAGTTGTCAGACAGTACGGCCCACACCATAACAGACGGTGCTTCTCTCTGATTGGTGCGTTTCAGGTGGAGTTGTCAGACAGTACGGCCCACACCATAACGGACGGTGCTTCTCTCTGATTGGTGCGTTTCAGGTGGAGTTGTCAGACAGTACGGCCCACACCATAACGGAGGGTGCTTCTCTCTGATTGGTGCGTTTCAGGTGGAGTTGTCAGACAGTACGGCCCACACCATAACGGACGGTGCTTCTCTCTGATTGGTGCGTTTCAGGTGGAGTTGTCAGACAGTACGGCCCACACCATAACGGAGGGTGCTTCTCTCTGATTGGTGCGTTTCAGGTAGAGTTATCAGACAGTACGGCCCACACCATAACGGAGGGTGCTTCTCTCTGATTGGTGCGTTTCAGGTGGAGTTGTCAGACAGTACGGCCCACACCATAACGGACGGTGCTTCTCTCTGATTGGTGCGTTTCAGGTGGAGTTGTCAGACAGTACGGCCCACACCATAACAGACGGTGCTTCTCTCTGATTGGTGCGTTTCAGGTGGAGTTGTCAGACAGTACGGCCCACACCATAACGGACGGTGCTTCTCTCTGATTGGTGCGTTTCAGGTGGAGTTGTCAGACAGTACGGCCCACACCATAACGGAGGGTGCTTCTCTCTGATTGGTGCGTTTCAGGTGGAGTTGTCAGACAGTACGGCCCACACCATAACGGAGGGTGCTTCTCTCTGATTGGTGCGTTTCAGGTGGAGTTGTCAGACAGTACGGCCCACACCATAACGGAGGGTGCTTCTCTCTGATTGGTGCGTTTCAGGTAGAGTTGTCAGACAGTACGGCCCACACCATAACGGAGGGTGCTTCTCTCTGATTGGTGCGTTTCAGGTAGAGTTGTCAGACAGTACGGCCCACACCATAACGGAGGGTGCTTCTTGTCGGACAACAAAACAACACTAAGCAGTTTAAAGGCCCAGTGCAGTAAAAACAGGATTTCCTGAGTTTTATATATATTTCCACGCTGTGAAATTGAGAAAATTATGATAATTCCCTTTTAGTGTAAGACCTGTTTGAAAAAGCCGCCTGAAAGTTCAGCCTGTTTTGGTGGGATGGAGTTTTGTCCTTCCACAGTATTGTATTGTATTTATTATAGATCCCCATTATCGGGTGCCTTGTTTTTTGTCAGACCCCAGGGAGAGTAGCTACATCCTCGGGAATCCATAATAAATACAGTGCAAATATTATTCTGGAGTACAGCAAAATTAAGGCAGAAATACAATTTTAAAACATTACAATATATTCACAGACTGTGCCCCCTCAGGCCCTTACTCCACCACTACCACATATCTACAGTACTAAATCCATGTGTCTGTACCTTTGTGTGTCTCTTCACAGTCCCTGCTGTTCCATAAGGTGTATTTTTATCTGTTTTTGAAATCTAATTCTACTGCTGGCGTCAGTTACTTTATGTGGAATTGAGTTCCATGTAGTCATGGCTCTATGTAGTACTGTGGAATAGAGTTCCATGTAGTCGTGGCTCTATGTATTACTGTGGAATAGAGTTCCATGTAGTCATGGCTCTATGTAGTACTGTGGAATAGAGTTCCATGTAGTCATGGCTCTATGTAGTACTGTGGAATAGAGTTCCATGTAGTCATGGCTCTATGTAGTACTGTGGAATAGAGTTCCATGTAGTCATGGTTCTATGCAGTACTGTGGAATAGAGTTCCATGTAGTCATGGCTCTATGTTGTACTGTGGAATAGAGTTCCATGTAGTCATGGCTCTATGTAGTACTGTGGAATAGAGTTCCATGTAGTCATGGCTCTATGTAGTACTGTGGAATAGAGTTCCATGTAGTCATGGCTCTATGTAGTACTGTGGAATAGAGTTCCATGTAGTCATGGCTCTATGTAGTACTGTGGAATAGAGTTCCATGTAGTCATGGCTCTATGTAGTACTGTGGAATAGAGTTCCATGTAGTCATGGCTCTATGTAGTACTGTGGAATAGAGTTCCATGTAGTCATGGCTCTATGTAGTACTGTGGAATAGAGTTCCATGTAGTCATGGCTCTATGTAGTACTGTGGAATAGAGTTCCATGTAGTCATGGCTCTATGTAGTACTGTAGAATAGAGTTCCATGTAGTCATGGCTCTATGTAGTACTGTGGAATAGAGTTCCATGTAGTCATGGCTCTATGTAGTACTGTGGAATAGAGTTCCATGTAGTCATGGCTCTATGTAGTACTGTGGAATAGAGTTCCATGTAGTCATGGCTCTATGTAGTACTGTGGAATAGAGTTCCATGTAGTCATGGCTCTATGTAGTACTGTGGAATAGAGTTCCATGTAGTCATGGCTCTATGTGTACTGTGGAATAGAGTTCCATGTAGTCATGGTTCTATGCAGTACTGTGGAATAGAGTTCCATGTAGTCATGGCTCTATGTAGTACTGTGGAATAGAGTTCCATGTAGTCATGGTTCTATGTAGTACTGTGGAATAGAGTTCCATGTAGTCATGGCTCTATGTTGTACTGTGGAATACAGTTCCAAGTAGTCATGTCTCTATGTTGTACTGTGGAATAGAGTTCCATGTAGTCATGGCTCTATGTAGTACTGTGGAATAGAGTTCCATGTAGTCATGGCTCTATGTATTACTGTGGAATAGAGTTCCATGTAGTCATGGCTCTATGTTGTACTGTGGAATAGAGTTCCAAGTAGTCATGTCTCTATGTTGTACTGTGGAATAGAGTTCCATGTAGTCATTGCTCTATGTAGTACTGTGGAATAGAGTTCCATGTAGTCATGTCTCTATGTAGTACTGTGGAATAGAGTTCCATGTAGTCATGGCTCTATGTAGTACTGTGGAATAGAGTTCCATGTAGTCATGTCTCTACGTACTACTGTGGAATAGAGTTCCATGTAGTCATGGCTCTATGTAGTACTGTGGAATAGAGTTCCATGTAGTCATGGCTCTATGTTGTACTGTGGAATAGAGTTCCATGTAGTCATGGCTCTATGTAGTACTGTGGAATAGAGTTCCATGTAGTCATGGCTCTATGTAGTACTGTGAAATAGAGTTCCATGTAGTCATGGCTCTATGTAGTACTGTGGAATAGAGTTCCATGTAGTCATGTCTCTATGTAGTACTGTGGAATAGAGTTCCAGGTAGTCATGGCTCTATGTAGTACTGTGGAATAGAGTTCCATGTAGTCATGGCTCTATGTAGTACTGTGGAATAGAGTTCCATGTAGTCATGGCTCTATGTAGTACTGTGGAATAGAGTTCCATGTAGTCATGGCTCTATGTAGTACTGTGGAATAGAGTTCCATGTGGTCATGGCTCTATGTAGTACTGTGGAATAGAGTTCCATGTAGTCATGGCTCTATGTAGTACTGTGGAATAGAGTTCCATGTAGTCATGGCTCTATGTAGTACTGTGGAATAGAGTTCCATGTAGTCATGGCTCTATGTAGTTGGACTAGTAACCGGAAGGTTGTGAGTTCAAACCCCTGAGCTGACAAGGTACAAAATCTGTCGTTCTGCCCCTGAACAGGCAGTTAACCCACTGTTCCCAGGCCGTCATTGAAAATAAGAATGTGTTCTTAACTGACTTGCCTGGTTAAATAAAGGTAAAATAAAAAAAATAAAAAAAATAGAGTTCCATGTAGTCATGTCTCTATGTAGTACTGTGGAATAGAGTTCCATGTAGTCATGGCTCTATGTAGTACTGTGGAATAGAGTTCCATGTAGTCATGGCTCTATGTAGTACTGTGGAATAGAGTGTCATGGCTCTATGTAGTACTGTGGAATAGAGTTCCATGTAGTCATGGCTCTATGTATTACTGTGGAATAGAGTTCCATGTAGTCATGGCTCTATGTTGTACTGTGGAATAGAGTTCCAAGTAGTCATGTCTCTATGTTGTACTGTGGAATAGAGTTCCATGTAGTCATGGCTCTATGTAGTACTGTGGAATAGAGTTCCATGTAGTCATGGTTCTATGCAGTACTGTGGAATAGAGTTCCATGTAGTCATGGCTCTATGTAGTACTGTGGAATAGAGTTCCAAGTAGTCATGTCTCTATGTTGTACTGTGGAATAGAGTTCCATGTAGTCATGGCTCTATGTAGTACTGTGGAATAGAGTTCCATGTAGTCATGGTTCTATGTAGTACTGTGGAATAGAGTTCCATGTAGTCATGGCTCTATGTAGTACTGTGGAATAGAGTTCCATGTAGTCATGGTTCTATGCAGTACTGTGGAATAGAGTTCCATGTTGTCATGGCTCTATGTTGTACTGTGGAATAGAGTTCCATGTAGTCATGGATCTATGTAGTACTGTGGAATAGAGTTCCATGTAGTCATGTCTCTATGTAGTACTGTGGAATAGAGGTCCATGTAGTCATGGCTCTATGTAGTACTGTGGAATAGAGTTCCATGTAGTCATGGTTCTATGTAGTACTGTGGAATAGAGTTCCATGTAGTCATGGCTCTATGTTGTACTGTGGAATAGAGTTCCATGTAGTCATGGTTCTATGTAGTACTGTGGAATAGAGTTCCATGTAGTCATGGTTCTATGTAGTACTGTGGAATAGAGTTCCATGTAGTCATGGTTCTATGCAGTACTGTGGAATAGAGTTCCATGTAGTCATGGCTCTATGTAGTACTGTGGAATAGAGTTCCATGTAGTCATGTCTCTATGTAGTACTGTGGAATAGAGGTCCATGTAGTCATGGCTCTATGTAGTACTGTGGAATAGAGTTCCATGTAGTCATGGTTCTATGTAGTACTGTGGAATAGAGTTCCATGTAGTCATGGCTCTATGTAGTACTTTGTGCCTTCCATAGTCTGGTCTGGACTTGGGGACTGTAGAGAGCTCTCGTGGCATGTCTTGTGGGGTATGCATGGGTGTCTGAGCTGTGTGCCAGTAGTTAAAACAGACAGCTCGGTGCATTCAAAACGTCAATACCTCTCAGAAATACAAGTAGTGATGAAGTCATTCTCTCCTCCACTTTGAGCCAAGAGAGAACTGCATATTATTAATGTTAGCTCTCTGTGTACATCCAAGGGCCAGCCGTGCTGCCCTGTTCTGAGCCAATTGCAATTTGGCTCAGAAGTCCTTTTTTTTGTGGCACCTGACCACACGACTGAACAGTAGTCAAGGTGCGACAAAACTAGGGCCTGTAGGGGCTTTACTATTCTTGGGAAGCGGAATGACTTTAGCTTCCCTCCAGGCCTGGGGGCCACACACTTTCTAGTAGGCTGAAATTGAAGATATGGCAAATAGGAGTGGCATTATAGTCTGCCATTATCCTCAGTGATTTTCCATCCAAGCTGTCAGACCCCGGTGGTTTGTTATTATTAATAGACAACAATAATAACTTTCTCACCTCTTCCACACTGACTTTACAGAATTCAACATTACAATGCTTGTCTTTCATAATTGGGTCAGGTGTTATTTGATCTGTTTGATGCTGACATGTCATTTCTAAATACGCTAATCTTGCCAATGAAAAAAATATATATTTTTTTACCATTATTTTACTAGGCAAGTCAATTAAGAACAAATTCTTACTTTTAATGACGGCCTGGGTTAACTGCCTGTTCAGGGGGGGCAGAACGACAGATTTTGTACCTTGTCAGCTCAGGGATTTGAACTTACAACCTTCCGGTTACTAGTCCAACGCTCTAACCACTAGGCTACCCTGCCGCCCCATTAAAGTAGTTGGCAATATCAGTCAGTTTAGTGATGAATGAGCCATCTGGTTCAATGAATGATGGAGCGGAGTTTGCCTTTTTCCCCAAAATGTTAAAAGCTTTTAAAGATCATTCTTTAGATTATTATAATTTTTTTCTTAATGAAGTTTCTTCTTCTTTTTATTCAGTTTGTTGATTTCTCAATATGAAATACGTCAATCGGTTGGGCATCCATACTTATTTGCCTTTCCTTTGTCCCTCTCGACAGTACAACTGTTCAATTCCTCATCAATCCACAGAGATTTGACAGTTTTTACAGTCATTTTCTTAATGGGCTTATTAGTAACTGGAATAAGCAATTTCATAAATGTGTCAAGGGCAGCGTCTGGTTGCTCCTCATTACACACCACAGACCAGCAGCGTCTGGTTGCTCCTCATTCCACACCACAGACCAGCAGCGTCTGGTTGCTCCTCATTACACACCAGAGACCAGCAGCGTCTGGTTGCTCCTCATTACACACCACAGACCAGCAGCGTCTGGTTGCTCCTCATTCCACACCACAGACCAGCAGCGTCTGGTTGCTCCTCATTACACACCACAGACCAGCAGCGTCTGGTTGCTCCTCATTACACACCACAGACCAGCAGCGTCTGGTTGCTCCTCATTACACACCACAGACCAGCAGCGTCTGGTTGCTCCTCATTACACACCACAGACCAGCAGCGTCTGGTTGCTCCTCATTACACACCACAGACCAGCAGCGTCTGGTTGCTCCTCATTACACACCACAGACCAACAACTATTCTTTACATCAACAACATATTAATCACTATGAAACTTCTTGCATGACCTCTTATACCCTGTATTAGGCCCAGCCTTTGGAACGTTGGTTTTCCTAGACATGATATGGCTACTATATCAATCAATCAATCAAATCAAATCAAATCAAATCAAAATGTATTTATATAGCCCTTCGTACATCAGCTGATATCTCAAAGTGCTGTACAGAAACCCAGCCTAAAACCCCAAACAGCAAGCAATGCAGGTGTAGAAGCACGGTGGCTAGGAAAAACTCCCTAGAAAGGCCAAAACCTAGGAAGAAACCTAGAGAGGAACCAGGCTATGTGGGGTGGCCAGTCCTCTTCTGGCTGTGCCGGGTGGAGATTATAACAGAACATGGCCAAGATGTTCAAATGTTCATAAATGACCAGCATGGTTGAATAATAACAAGGCAGAACAGTTGAAACTGGAGCAGCAGCACAGTCAGGTGGACTGGGGACAGCAAGGAGTCATCATGTCAGGTCGTCATAATCACTACATCCTATGGATCTGGAAACTGCTTGAAAGCAAATATCTGCAGTGTTAGTAAAGATGTGATCAATACATGTTGATGATTTCCTTCCTATACTGTTTGTAACTACCCTGGTAGGTAGACTGATAACCTGTACCAGGTTGCAGGCTCTGGTTACAGTTTAATGTTTTTTGTTGAATGGGCAGCTTGATCATAGCCAGTCAATATCACATACATTATCAATCATTTCACATCCAGATACTGGCTGTTAGCATTGCATGGTCTAAAGCAGCTTCCCACAAGAATGGTGACAACACCAGAAGTACATCGTCCAGGTGGCGGCTAAGGACATGGAGATCGGCACCTGGAGTGACTGGAGCGTCGCGGTGCATGCCACCCCCTGGATGGACAAACCCCAACAGATCCCCTCCACCACTGAGCAGGAACCACTCCTCGGTACGTACCCCAACCCTGACCCAAACCCTGACCCCAACCCTGACCCCAACAGATCCCCTCCACCACCGAGTAAGAACTGCTCCTCGGTACGTACCCCAACCCTGACCCAAACCCTGACCCCAATAGATCCCCTCCACCACCGAGTAAGAACTGCTCCTCGGTACGTACCCCAACCCTGACCCAAACAGATTACCTACACCACCAAGCAAGGGCCCCTCCTCAGTATGTAGCCATTACAACACACACAGTGGTTCTCAAACCTCTCCTCAGGAACCCCCATGTAATTGTTGTTTGTACTGTAATGGTAATGATAGAGAAAGAGTATTTCAAAATATTTAAAAATATAAATTATAAGTAAAAATATCTCAAAATGATACTTTAGTTAGATTTTTGGCAGATTCTACCGATTGAAACTACTTCCAGTTATCACTACAGTTCCCATGATACTATAATGACAGGATCTCATCCAGTCTGCAGAAGGAACTGGCTCTACGGAGCCATATGAAACAGACCAGGTGTTCCAAATGGTTCCCTATGCCCTGTATGGTGACCTACTGGCTCTGGATCACCATTAGTTCCTGCCAAGGCAGCAGCTACTCTTCCTGGGGTTTATTATGGATCTCCATTAGTTCCTGCCAAGGCAGCAGCTACTCTTCCTGGGGTTTATTATGGATCCCCGTTAGTTCCTGCCAAGGCAGCAGCTACTCTTCCTGGGGTTTATTATGGATCCCCGTTAGTTCCTGCCAAGGCAGCAGCTACTCTTCCTGGGGTTTATTATGGATCTCCATTAGTTCCTGCCAAGGCAGCAGCTACTCTTCCTGGGGTTTATTATGGATCCCCGTTAGTTCCTGCCAAGGCAGCAGCTACTCTTCCTGGGGTTTATTATGGATCTCCATTAGTTCCTGCCAAGGCAGCAGCTACTCTTCCTGGGGTTTATTATGGATCTCCATTAGTTCCTGTCAAGGCAGCAGCTACTCTTCCTGGGGTTTATTATGGATCCCCATTAGTTCCTGCCAAGGCAGAAGCTACTCAAATCAAATCAAATTGTATTTGTCACATACACATGGTTAGCAGATGTTAATGCGAGTGTAGCGAAATGATTGTGCTTCTAGTTCCGACAATGCAGTAATAGCCAACAAGTAATGTAACTAACAATTCCAAAACTACTGTCTTATACACACAAGTGTAAGGGGATAAAGAATATGTACATAAAGATATATGAATGAGTGATGGTACAGAGCAGCATAGGCAAGATACAGTAGATGGTATCGAGTACAGTATATACATATGAGATGAGTATGTAAACAAAGTGGCATAGTTAAAGTGGCTAGTGATACATGTATTACATACAGATGCAGTAGATGATATAGAGTACAGTATATACGTATACATATGAGATGAATAATGTAGGGTATGTAAACATTATATTAGGTAGCATTGTTTAAAGTGGCTAGTGATATATTGTACATCATTTCCCATCAATTCCCATTATTAAAGTGGCTGGAGTTGAGGTCAGTGTGTTGGCAGCAGCCACTCAATGTTAGTGGTGGCTGTTTAACAGTCTGATGGCCTTGAGATAGAAGCTATTTTTCAGTCTCTCGGTCCCAGCTTTGATGCACCTGTACTGACCTCGCCTTCTGGATGATAGCGGGGTGAACAGGCAGTGGCTCAGGTGGTTGTTGTCCTTGATGAACTTTATGGCCTTCCTGTAACATCGGGTGGTGTAGGTGTCCTGGAGGGCAGGTAGGTAGTTTGCCCCCGGTGATGCGTTGTGCAGACCTCACTACCCTCTGGAGAGCCATACGGTTGTGGGCGGAGCAGTTGCCATACCAGGCGGTGATACAGCCCGCCAGGATGCTCTCGATTGTGCATCTGTAGAAGTTTGTGAGTGCTTTTGGTGACAAGCCGAATTTCTTCAGCCTCCTGAGGTTGAAGAGGCGCTGCTGCGTCTTCTTCACAGTGCTGTATGTGTGGGTTGACCAATTCAGTTTGTCTGTGATGTGTATGCCGAGGAACTTAACACTTACTACCCTCTCCACTACTGTTCCATCGTTGTGGATAGGGGGGTGTTCCCTCTGCTGTTTCCTGAAGTCCACAATCATCTCCTTAGTTTTGTTGACGTTGAGTGTGAGGTTATTTTCCTGAAACCACACTCCGAGGGCCCTCACCTCCTCTCTGTAGGCCGTCTCGTCGTTGTTGGTAATGAAGCCTACCACTGTTGTGTCGTCCGCGAACTTGATGATTGAGTTGGAGGCGTGCGTGGCCATGCAGTCGTGGGTGAACAGGGAGTACAGGAGAGGGCTCAGAACGCACCCTTGTGGGGCCCCAGTGTTGAGGATCAGCGGGGTGGAGATGTTGTTGCCTACCCTCACCACCTGGGGGCGGCCCGTCAGGAAGTCCAGTACCCAGTTGCACAGGGTGGGGTCGAGACTCAGGGTCTCGAGCTTGATGATGAGCTTGGAGGGTACTATGGTGTTAAATGCCGAGCTGTAGTCGATGAACAGCATTCTCACATAGGTATTCCTCTTGTCCAGGTGGGTTAGGGCAGTGTGCAGTGTGGTTGAGATTGCATCGTCTGTGGACCTATTTGGGCGGTAAGCAATTTGGAGTGGGTCTGAAGTGAGGAAGTGAGTGCTACGGGGCGGTAGTCGTTTAGCTCAGTTACCTTAGCTTTCTTGGGAACAGGAACAATGGTGGCCCTCTTGAAGCATGTGGGAACAGCAGACTGGGATTGTGATTGATTGAATATGTCCGTAAACACACCAGCCAGCTGGTCTGCGCATGCTCTGAGGGCGCGGCTGGGGATGCCGTCTGGGCCTGCAGCCTTGCGAGGGTTAACACGTTTAAATGTTTTGCAGTGAAGGAGAGTCCATATGTTTTAGTTGCGGGCCGTGTCAGTGGCACTGTATTGTCCTCAACGCGGGCAAAAAAGTTATTTAGTCTTCCTGGGGTTTATTATGGATCCCCATTAGTTCCTGTTGCCAAGGCAGCAGCTACTCTTCCTGGGGTTTATTATGGATCCCCATTAGTTCCTGTTGCCAAGGCAGCAGCTACTCTTCCTTGGGTTTATTATGGATCCCCATTAGTTCCTGTTGCCAAGGCAGCAGCTACTCTTCCTGGGGTTTATTATGGATCCCCATTAGTTCCTGCCAAGGCAGCAGCTACTCTTCCTGGGGTTTATTATGGATCCCCATTAGTTCCTGCCAAGGCAGCAGCTACTCTTCCTGGGGTTTATTATGGATCCCCATTAGTTCCTGCCAAGGCAGCAGCTACTCTTCCTGGGGTTTATAATGGATCCCCATTAGTTCCTGCCAAGGCAGCAGCTACTCTTCCTGGGGTTTATTATGGATCCCCATTAGTTCCTGCCAAGGCAGCAGCTACTCTTCCTGGGGTTTATTATGGATCCCCATTAGTTCCTGCCAAGGCAGCAGCTAGTCTTCCTGGGGTCTATAATGGATCTTCCTGCCAAGGCAGCAGGGGGTTTATTATGGATCCCCATTAGTTCCTGCCAAGGCAGCAGCTAGTCTTCCTGGGGTCTATAATGGATCCCCATTAGTTCCTGCCAAGGCAGCAGCTACTCTTCCTGGGGTTTATAATGGATCCCCATTAGTTCCTGCCAAGGCAGCAGCTACTCTTCCTGTGGTTTATTATGGATCCACATTAGTTCCTGCCAAGGCAGAAGCTACTCTTCCTGGGGTTTATTATGGATCCCCATTAGTTCCTGCCAAGGCAGCAGCTAGTCTCCCTGGGGTTTTATAGACCGAGTCACTGGTGTTTCCTGCTTTAATTTTTGCTTGTAAGCAGGAATCAGGAGGATAGAGTTGTGGTCGGAATGACCAAATGGAGGGCGAGGGAGAGCTCTGTAATCATCTCTATGTGTGGAGTTCAGCTGATCTAGAATGTTTTATTCCCTCTGATTTCACATTTAACATGTTGATGGAAATTTGGTAGAACTGATTTAAGTTTCCCTGCATTAAAGTCTCCGGCCACTAGGAGCGCCGCATCTGGGTGAGTGGTTTCCTGTTTGCTTATTTCTTTATACAGCTGGCTGAGTGTGGTCTTAGTGCCAGCATCTGTCTGTGGTGGTAAATAAACAGCCACTAAAGTATAGCTGAAAACTCTCTAGGCAAGTAGTGTGGCCTGCAATTTATCACAATATACTCTACTTCAGGCGAGCAAAATCTACTGTTTTTTATTTTACCTTTATTTAACCAGGCAAGTCAGTTAAGAACAAATTCTTATTTTCAATGACGGCCTGGGAACAGTGGGTTAACTGCCTGTTCAGGGGCAGAACGACAGATTTGTGCCTTGTCAGCTCGGGGGTTTGAACTCACAACCTTCCGGTTACTAGTCACACGCTCCTAACCACCAGGCCACCCTGCTGCCCCAATCTAGAGGCTTCCTTAGATTTCGTGCACCAGCAAGTGTGTTTCACCCTGCTGGAAATCCCATTGAATCCTTCAGGGAGATGTTTTGGTATGGTGCATCACATAATGCAAGGGAGGATGTGAAGATGAGAGGAAGGGAGGACGGGAAGAGGAGAGAATGAGAGGGGGAGAGGAGGAAAGGAGGAGAGGAGAGAATGAGAGGAGAAGAGGAGGAGAGGAGGAGGAGGAGAAGAGAGAATGAGAGGCGAAGAGGAGGAGAGGAGGAGGAGAGGAGAGAATGAGAGGCGAAGAGGAGGAGAGGAGGAGGAGAGGAGAGAATGAGAGGGGGAGAGGATGGGAGGAGGAGAGGAGAGAATGAGAGGAGAAGAGGAGGAGAGGAGGAGAGGAGATAATGAGAGGAGAGGAGGAGGAGAGGAGAGAATGAGAGGGGGAGAGGATGGGTGGAGGAGAGGAGAGAATGAGAGGGGGAGAGGATGGGAGGAGGAGAGGAGAGAATGAGAGGGGGAGAGGATGGGAGGAGGGGAGGAGAGAATGAGAGGGGGAGAGGATGGGAGGAGGAGAGGAGAGAATGAGAGGGGGAGAGGATGGGAGGAGGAGAGGAGAGAATGAGAGGGGAAGAGGATGGGAGGAGGAGAGGAGAGAATGAGAGGGGGAGAGGATGGGAGGAGGAGAGGAGAGAATGAGAGAAGGGGAGGAGGATGGAGGAGGAGGAGAGTGAGAGAATGAGAGAAATAAGCATAATGGATGTATGATGTCTACAGAGAGGAGCTGTGAGTGGAGGAGAGAAATTGGAGTGAGGACATGATACAGTACACTTGGACAGGACAAGTCTATCTCCTTTTTTTGAGACCCCAGGACACCCCTGCAAATCTCTGATGAGACGGGTTCATGCTGCTATCTCCTTCTGTAGTCTTCAACCCCTGTCAGGACAAGTCTATCTCCTGTTTCTGAGTGAGACAGCTTTCATAGTGGACCCCCCTTGTTTCTGTCAGTGAGATAAGACACTTTCACCCCTAATGGATGTATGTTAATGTCTACTTGATGTACCAGTATGGCTGTGTAGTGAGGAGCTGTGCAGTGTACCAGTACACCCTCCAGGACACAGAATCTCCTGTTTCGGTAGTGAGGTAGCTTGATGTACAGTACACCCCTTGGACAGGACACTAGTCTATCTCCTGTTTCTGTAGTGAGACAGCTTGATGTACCAGGACACCCCCTGGACAGGACACTCGTCTATCTCCTGTTTCTGGAGTGAGACAGCTTGATGTACAGTACACCCCCTGGACAGGACACTAGTCTATCTCCTGTTTCTGTAGTGAGACAGCTTGATGTACCAGTATACCCCCTGGACAGGACACTAGTCTATCTCCTGTTTCTGTAGTGAGACAGCTTGATGTACCAGTACACCCCTGGACAGGACACTAGTCTATCTCCTGTTTCTGTAGTGAGACAGCTTGATGTACCAGTACCCCCCTGGACAGGACACTAGTCTATCTCCTGTTTCTGTAGTGAGACAGCTTGATGTACCAGGACACCCCTGGACAGGACACTAGTCTATCTCCTGTTTCTGTAGTGAGACAGCTTGATGTACCAGGACACCCCTGGACAGGACACTAGTCTATCTCCTGTTTCTGTAGTGAGACAGCTTGATGTACCAGGACACCCCCTGGACAGGACACTAGTCTATCTCCTGTTTCTGTAGTGAGACAGCTTGATGTACCAGTACACCCCCTGGACAGGACACTAGTCTATCTCCTGTTTCTGTAGTGAGACAGCTTGATGTACCAGGACACCCCTGGACAGGACACTAGTCTATCTCCTGTTTCTGTAGTGAGACAGCTTGATGTACCAGGACACCCCCTGGACAGGACACTAGTCTATCTCCTGTTTCTGTAGTGAGACAGCTTGATGTACCAGTACACCCCCTGGACAGGACACTAGTCTATCTCCTGTTTCTGTAGTGAGACAGCTTGATGTACCAGGACACCCCCTGGACAGGACACTAGTCTATCTCCTGTTTCACCTGAAATAAATCATTATCTCTGCAAATATTCTGACATTTCACATTCTTAAAATGAAGTAGTGATCCTAACTGACCTAAGGCAGGGAATTTTTACGAGGATTAAATGTCAGGAATTGTTGAAAACTGTATATGGCTAAGGTGTATGTAAACTTCCCATCAATGGAAACAGGATGCACCTGAGCTCAATTTCAAGTATCATAGCAAAGGGTCTGAATACTTATGTAAATATGGTCTTACTTAAAAAAAAAATGTTTATAAATGAGCAAACATCGACAGTATATCAAAATGCGTAAATAGTCAGGGGGTCTGAAAACGTTCTGAATGTAAAGTATATTTGGGCTCCCGAGTGGCACAGCGGACTAAGACACTGCATCTCAATGCAAAAAGGCGTCACTACAGTCCCTGGTTCTAATCCAGGCTGTACCACATCCGGCCGTATTTGAAGTCCCATAGGGCCGCGTGCAGGTTTCGTCGATTTACATCATTGTAAATAAAAATGTGTTCTTAACTGACTTGACTAGTTAAATTAAGGTGTTTTTTTAGACCATGTAAATGATGTCATAGTGGAGTCTAGGGACTGCTACTATAGAACATGTATATGATGTCATAGTGGAGTCTAGGGACTGCTACTATAGAACATGTATATGATGTCATAGTGGAGTCTAGGGACTGCTACTATAGAACATGTATATGATGTCATAGTGGAGTCGAGGGACTGCTACTATAGACCATGTAAATGATGGTTTACAGACTTTAGCGTACAGAGACCTCCATTAGAGACCTACTGGTTTACAGACTGTAGCGTACAGAGACCTCCATTAGAGACCTACTGGTTTACAGACTGTAGCATACAGAGACCTCCTGGTTTACAGACTGTAGCGTACAGAGACCTCCATTAGAGACCTACTGGTTTACAGACTGTAGCGTACAGAGACCCCCATTAGAGACCTCCTGGTTTACTGTTTACTTCCGGGTTGGAGCGAGCGGTCGCATCCGCACTTCGCTCCGCAGGTAGTATAACTTTTCATTACATTTCATTACATTTCATTATAGTACAACGGTTTGATTGGTCTAATCTTAGCAATTTCTTCTTAGCTAGCTACATAGCCGTCTTTGTATCAAAGATAATTGCGTAATTATCGTATTTCGTCGTCCTAACGTAGTCTACACTGCTATCTGCCCAGCAGCTAGCCAGCTAGCAAACGTCCACCGTCTACCGAATAGCAGCACTGTAGAAACTATTACACTCAACTGAACGACTTGATTAGTGTAGTGTTAGCTAGCTACATAGTTGTCTTTGCTGTCTTCGTATCCAAGATAATTGTGTAGTTTAGAGTGTGTAGTCTTAGAGTGATTATCTTAATTTACCGAGGTTAGCTAGCCAGCTATTTGTCGTCCTTAACGTAGGAGACACTGCTAGCTAGCCAACAGCTAGCCAACGTCTACCGAATAGAACTTCCGCACTCAACAACCCGGTCGCATTCCGCTTCGCTCCACAGGTAGTATCACATTTTCATTTCATTTCATTACAGCACAACGGTTTGATTTGTTTGATCGTAGCTAGCTACATAGCTAGCTACATAGCCGTCTTTGTATCAAAGATAATTGTGTAGTCTAGAGCGATTTTCTAGGTTAGCTAGCCAGCTATTGTCGTTCTTTTAACGCAACGTAACGTAATCAACACTGATAGCTAGCCAGCTAGCCCCCGAATAGCAGCACTGTAGAAACTATTATACTCAACGGAACGACTTGATTAGTGTAGTGTCAACAACGCAGCCAATGCCAGCTAGCCTACAATGTCAACAACGCAGCCACTGCCAGCTAGCCTACTTCAGCAGTACTGTATCATTTTAATCATTTTAGTCAATAAGATTCTTGCTACGTAAGCTTAACTTTCTGAACATTCGAGACGTGTAGTCCACTTGTCATTCCAATCTCCTTGCATTAGCGTAGCCTCTTCTGTAGCCTGTCAACTATGTGTCTGTCTATCCCTGTTCTCTCCTCTCTGCACAGACCATACAAACGCTCCACACAGCGTGGCCGCGGCCACCCTAATCTGGTGGTCCCAGCGCGCACGACCCACGTGGAGTTCCAGGTCTCCGGTAGCCTCTGGAACTGCCGATCTGCGGCCAACAAGGCAGAGTTCATCTCAGCCTATGCCTCCCTCCAGTCCCTCGACTTCTTGGCACTGACGGAAACATGGATCACCACAGATAACACTGCTACTCCTACTGCTCTCTCTTCGTCCGCCCACGTGTTCTTGCACACCCCGAGAGCTTCTGGTCAGCGGGGTGGTGGCACCGGGATCCTCATCTCTCCCAAGTGGTCATTTTCTCTTTCTCCCCTTACCCATCTGTCTATCGCCTCCTTTGAATTCCATGCTGTCACAGTTACCAGCCCTTTCAAGCTTAACATCCTTATCATTTATCGCCCTCCAGGTCCCCTCGGAGAGTTCATCAATGAGCTTGATGCCTTGATAAGCTCCTTTCCTGAGGACGACTCACCTCTCACAGTTCTGGGCGACTTTAACCTCCCCACGTCTACCTTTGACTCATTCCTCTCTGCCTCCTTCTTTCCACTCCTCTCCTCTTTTGACCTCACCCTCTCACCTTCCCCCCCTACTCACAAGGCAGGCAATACGCTCGACCTCATCTTTACTAGATGCTGTTCTTCCACTAACCTCATTGCAACTCCCCTCCAAGTCTCCGACCACTACCTTGTATCCTTTTCCCTCTCGCTCTCATCCAACACTTCCCACACTGCCCCTACTCGGATGGTATCGCGCCGTCCCAACCTTCGCTCTCTCTCCCCGCTACTCTCTCCTCTTCCATCCTATCATCTCTTCCCTCTGCTCAAACCTTCTCCAACCTATCTCCTGATTCTGCCTCCTCAACCCTCCTCTCCTCCCTTTCTGCATCCTTTGACTCTCTATGTCCCCTATCCTCCAGGCCGGCTCGGTCCTCCCCTCCCGCTCCGTGGCTCGACGACTCATTGCGAGCTCACAGAACAGGGCTCCGGGCAGCCGAGCGGAAATGGAGGAAAACTCGCCTCCCTGCGGACCTGGCATCCTTTCACTCCCTCCTCTCTACATTTTCCTCCTCTGTCTCTGCTGCTAAAGCCACTTTCTACCACTCTAAATTCCAAGCATCTGCCTCTAACCCTAGGAAGCTCTTTGCCACCTTCTCCTCCCTCCTGAATCCTCCTCCCCCTCCCCCCTCCTCCCTCTCTGCAGATGACTTCGTCAACCATTTTGAAAAGAAGGCCGACGACATCCGATCCTCGTTTGCTAAGTCAAACGACACCGCTGGTTCTGCTCACACTGCCCTACCCTATGCTCTGACCTCTTTCTCCCCTCTCTCTCCAGATGAAATCTCGCGTCTTGTGACGGCCGGCCGCCCAACAACCTTCCCGCTTGACCCTATCCCCTCCTCTCTTCTCCAGACCATTTCCGGAGACCTTCTCCCTTACCTCACCTCGCTCATCAACTCATCCCTGACTGCTGGCTACGTCCCTTCCGTCTTCAAGAGAGCGAGAGTTGCACCCCTTCTGAAAAAACCTACACTCGATCCCTCCGATGTCAACAACTACAGACCAGTATCCCTTCTTTCTTTTCTCTCCAAAACTCTTGAACGTGCCGTGCTTGGCCAGCTCTCCCGCTATCTCTCTCAGAATGACCTTCTTGATCCAAATCAGTCAGGTTTCAAGACTAGTCATTCAACTGAGACTGCTCTTCTCTGTATCACGGAGGCGCTCCGCACTGCTAAAGCTAACTCTCTCTCCTCTGCACTCATCCTTCTAGACCTATCGGCTGCCTTCGATACTGTGAACCATCAGATCCTCCTCTCCACCCTCTCCGAGTTGGGCATCTCCTGCGCGGCCCACGCTTGGATTGCGTCCTACCTGACAGGTCGCTCCTACCAGGTGGCGTGGCGAGAATCTGTCTCCTCACCACGCGATCTCACCACTGGTGTCCCCCAGGGCTCTGTTCTAGGCCCTCTCCTATTCTCGCTATACACCAAGTCACTTGGCTCTGTCATAACCTCACATAGTCTCTCCTATCATTGCTATGCAGACGACACACAATTAATCTTCTCCTTTCCCCTTCTGATGACCAGGTGGCGAATCGCATCTCTGCATGTCTGGCAGACATATCAGTGTGGATGACGGATCACCACCTCAAGCTGAACCTCGGCAAGACGGAGCTGCTCTTCCTCCCGGGGAAGGACTGCCCGTTCCATGATCTCGCCATCACGGTTGACAACTCCATTGTGTCCTCCTCCCAGAGCGCTAAGAACCTTGGCGTGATCCTGGACAACACCCTGTCGTTCTCAACTAACATCAAGGCGGTGTCCCGTTCCTGTAGGTTCATGCTCTACAACATCCGCAGAGTACGACCCTGCCTCACACAGGAAGCGGCGCAGGTCCTAATCCAGGCACTTGTCATCTCCCGTCTTGATTACTGCAACTCGCTGTTGGCTGGGCTCCCTGCCTGTGCCATTAAACCCTACAACTCATCCAGAACGCCGCAGCCCGTCTGGTGTTCAACCTTCCCAAGTTCTCTCACGTCACCCCGCTCCTCCGCTCTCTCCACTGGCTTCCAGTTGAAGCTCGCATCCGCTACAAGACCATGGTGCTTGCCTACGGAGCTGTGAGGGGAACGGCACCTCAGTACCTCCAGGCTCTGATCAGGCCCTACACCCAAACAAGGGCACTGCGTTCATCCACCTCTGGCCTACTCGCCTCCCTACCACTGAGGAAGTACAGCTCCCGCTCAGCCCAGTCAAAACTGTTCGCTGCTCTGGCCCCCCAATGGTGGAACAAACTCCCTCACGACGCCAGGACAGCGGAGTCGATCACCACCTTCCGGAGACACCTGAAACCCCACCTCTTTAAGGAATACCTAGGATAGGATAAAGTAATCCTTCACACCCCCTTAAAAGATTTGGATGCACTATTGTAAAGTGGCTGTTCCACTGGATGTCATAAGGTGAATGCACCAATTTGTAAGTCGCTCTGGATAAGAGCGTCTGCTAAACGACTTAAATGTAAATGTAAATGTTTAC
Source organism: Oncorhynchus keta (assembly GCF_023373465.1). Lineage (NCBI taxonomy): Eukaryota > Metazoa > Chordata > Actinopteri > Salmoniformes > Salmonidae > Oncorhynchus > Oncorhynchus keta. The sequence goes on along the minus strand of NC_068429.1, from coordinate 2,193,060 downwards.
AGACTGTAGCGTACAGAGACCCCCATTAGAGACCTCCTGGTTTACAGACTGTAGCGTACAGAGAACTCCATTAGAGACCTACTGGTTTACAGACTGTAGCGTACAGAGACCTCCATCAGAGACCTCCTGGTTTACAGACTGTAGCGTACAGAGACCTCCATTAGAGACCTACTGGTTTACAGACTGTAGCGTACAGAGACCACCATTAGAGACCTACTGGTTTACAGACTGTAGCGTACAGAGACCTCCATTAGAGACCTACTGGTTTACAGACTGTAGCGTACAGAGACCCCCATTAGAGACCTCCTGGTTTACAGACTGTAGTGTACAGAGACCTCCATTAGAGACCTACTGGTTTACAGACTGTAGCGTACAGAGACCTCCATTAGAGACCTACTGGTTTACAGACTGTAGAGTACAGAGACCCCCATTAGAGACCTACTGGTTTACAGACTGTAGCGTACAGAGACGAGACCTACTGGTTTACAGACTGTCGCTTACAGAGACCCCCATTACAGACCTCCTGGTTTACAGACTGTACTTACAGAGACCTCCTGGTTTACAGACTGTAGCTTACAGAGACCTACTGGTTTACAGACTGTAGCTTACAGAGACCTCCATTAGAGACCTACTGGTTTACAGACTGTAGCTTACAGAGACCGCCATCAGGGACCTCCTGGTTTACAGACTGTAGAGTACAGAGACCCCCATTAGAGACCTACTGGTTTACAGACTGTAGCTTACAGAGACCCCCATTAGAGACCTACTGGTTTACAGACTGTAGCTTACAGAGACCTCCTGGTTTACAGACTGTAGAGTACAGAGACCTCCATTAGAGACCTACTGGTTTACAGACTGTAGCGTACAGAGACTCCCATCAGAGACCTACTGGTTTACAGACTGTAGCATACAGAGACCCCCATTAGAGACCTACTGGTTTACAGACTGTAGCGTACAGTAGCGACCTCCTGAAGGTAAGAGCAGAACAGAGAGCTGCTGTACTCAAACACACCACAACCTTATTTACAGACGGTCAGGGTGTAAACAGCTCAGCTCAATGACTCATTGAAAGAGAGCTGTGAGGCCATGAACCATGGCAGTGAGTGTGTGTATGCGAGTGTGTGTGTGTGTGTGTGTGTGTGTGTGTGTGTGTGTGTGTGTGTGTGTGTGTGTGTGTGTGTGTGTCGAAACCGTGGCTCTGTGTAATTGAAAACTGTTTGCACAGGGCTAACAATTCTCTACAGCATCCACCCATGCTAGTGGCTGTCCACACACACACACACACACACACACACACACACACACACACACACACACACACACACACACACACACAAATGAACACACACACACATGGACACACACACACATGAACACACATACTCATGAACACACATACTCATGAACACACATACTCATGAACACACATACTCATGAACACACATACTCATGAACACACATACACACACACACACACACACACACACACACACACACACACAGCCAGATACATAGACTGGAGCGTCATCTACAGTATGAGGACCTGTGGAGTTAAACCATGGTGTTGCAACCTTCAGCTCACAGCCGCTAACTTTATGTAGTCTTTACAGACGCTCCCTAGCCACTAACTTCATGTAGGCTTTACAGATGCTCCCTAGCCACTAACTTTATGTAGGCTTTACAGACGCTCCCTGGCCACTAACTCTATGTAGGCTTTACAGACGCTCCCTAGCCACTAACTTTATGTAGGCTTTACAGACGCTCCCTAGCCACTAACTTTATGTAGGCTTTACAGACGCTCCCTAGCCACTAACTTTATGTAGGCTTTACAGACGCTCCCTAGGCACTAACTTTATGTAGGCTTTACAGACGCTCCCTAGCCACTAACTTTATGTAGGCTTTACAGACGCTCCCCAGCCACTAACTTTATGTATGCTTTACAGACGCTCCCTGGCCACTAACTCTATGTAGGCTTTACAGACGCTCCCTAGCCACTAACTTTATGTAGGCTTTACAGACGCTCCCCAGCCACTAACTTTATGTAGGCTTTACAGACGCTCCCTAGCCACTAAATTTATGTAGGCTTTACAGACGCTCCCTGGCCACTAACTCTATGTAGGCTTTACAGACGCTCCCTAGCCACTAACTTTATGTAGGCTTTACAGACGCTCCCTAGCCACTAACTTTATGTAGGCTTTACAGACGCTCCCTAGCCACTAACTTTATGTAGGCTTTACAGACGCTCCCTAGCCACTAACTTTATGTAGGCTTTACAGACGCTCCCTAGCCACTAACTTTATGTAGGCTTTACAGACGCTCCCTAGGCACTAACTTTATGTAGGCTTTACAGACACTCCCTAGGCACTAACTTTATGTAGGCTTTACAGACGCTCCCTAGCCACTAACTTTATGTAGGCTTTACAGACGCTCCCTAGCCACTAACTTTATGTAGGCTTTACAGACGCTCCCTAGCCACTAACTTTATGTAGGCTTTACAGACGCTCCCTAGCCACTAACTTTATGTAGGCTTTACAGACGCTCCCTAGCCACTAACTTTATGTAGGCTTTACAGACGCTCCCTAGCCACTAACTTTATGTAGGCTTTACAGACGCTCCCTAGCCACTAACTTTATGTAGGCTTTACAGACGCTCCCTAGCCACTAACTTTATGTAGGCTTTACAGACGCTCCCTAGCCACTAACTTTATGTAGGCTTTACAGACGGTCCACAGCCTCTAACTTTATGTCGACTTTACAGACGCTCCCTAGCCCTTGCCTGCAATAATTATAAGTCAGTGTACCCTGCCTGCACAACCAATGTGAATTCCTGGTCTCTGGCGGCGTTTGGAACTGCACATCTGTGATCAAGAACATCAAGTTCTTCTCAGTCTATGCTGCCCTTCAGTTCCTTGACTTTTTGTCCAGACAGAAGCATGGATCACCCCAGAGAACTCTGCTGCTCCAGCTGCTCTCTCTTCATCTGATAAAATGTTCTCGCATTCCGAGAGCGTCTGGTCGTCACGGTGATGGCACAGGGCTACTTGTTTCTGATAACTGGAGATTTTCTCTTTTTCCCTCTCTCACCTGTCCATCTCCAATTTCACCTGTCCATCTCCTCTCTAACCTATCCATCTCCAATTTCACCTGTCCATCTCCTCTTTCACCTGTCCATCTCCAATTTCACCTGTCCATCTCCAATTTCACCTGTCCATCTCCTCTCTCACCTGTCCATCTCCAATTTCACCTGTCCATCTCCAATTTCACCTGTCCATCTCCTCTCACAGCTGTCCATCTCCTCTCTCACCTGTCCATCTCCAATTTCACCTGTCCATCTCCTCTCTCACCTGTCCATCTCCAATTTCACCTGTCCATCTCCAATTTCACCTGTCCATCTCCTCTCACAGCTGTCCATCTCCTCTCTCACCTGTCCATCTCCTCTCTCACCTGTCCATCTCCTCTCTCTCACCTGTCCATCTCCTCTCTCACCTGTCCATCTCCTCTCTCACCTGTCCATCTCCTTCTCACCTGCTCCATCTCCTCTCTCACCTGTCCATCTCCTCTCTCACCTGTCCATCTCCTCTCCACCTGTCCATCTCCTCTCCACCTGTCCATCTCCTCTCTCACCTGTCCATCTCCTCTCTCACCTGTCCATCTCCTCTCCCACCTGCTCATCTCCTCTCTCACCTGTCCATCTCCTCTCCCACCTGTCCATCTCCTCTCCTACCTGTCCATCTCCTCTCTCACCTGTTCATCTCCTCTCTTCCCGTCCATCTCCACGTTCACCTGTCCATCTCCTCTCTCACCTGTCCATCTCCTCTCTCACCTGTCCATCTCCTCTCTCACCCGTCCATCTCCTCTCTCACCTGTCCATCTCATCTCTCACCTGTCCATCTCCTCTCTCACCTGTCCATCTCCCCTTCACCTGTCCATCTCCTCTCTCACCCGTCCATCTCCTCTCTCACCTGTCCAGCTCCTCTCTCCTGTCCAGCTCCCCTCTCCTCTCTCACCTGTCCATCTCCATTCTCACCCGTCCATCTCCTCTCTCTCACCTGTCCATCTCCCTCTCTCTCACCTGTCCATCTCCCCTTACCTGTCCATCTCCTCTCTCACCTGTCCATCTCCATTCTCACCCGTCCATCTCCTCGCTCACCTGTCCTTAACTTTTCTCACCTGTCCATCTCCTCTCTCACCTGTCCTTCTCCTCTCTCACGTGTCCATCTCTTCTCTCACCTGTCCATATCCTCTGTAGTGGCTTCCTTTCGTCTTTACCATAGCCACTGCCCAAGCCTGAAGCGGGGTTGTTTGGTACGCATACAGTCCACACTCAAGGTTTCCAAACGGCCAAACATTCCATGACATCCAGGGATATGGTGCAACAAAAATGTTTATTCTTCTTATATCTAACAAATAAGTGATTATCCAATCAACTTAAAGCATAGATGACTTTATATGGAAAATACATATTATGACCTGTCTGTATGTCTGTATGTCTGTATGGTCAAAAAACTATACCGCTCCCGCATCTAGCAAGGACTCCCTCTCCCGAAGGCCCAACTTCCTGCCTTTATCCTAACACACTTACCACAATACAATGAACAGGCAAGAGGGGGGGCCAAATGGCCGAGTTACACTAACAACAAATTAATATATCTCAATCGGGTAAATATAAATCATAAAGGTACGTACCTAATATTTCATAATTTACATTAATATTTAATATTTAATATATTTACACAAATATACATGGAGCTCCATATGTTCGGTCTTTTATACAAATATGTCCAAATCGGCTCTAACATCCTCTCTCACCTATCCATCCCCTTTCTCCTGTCCATCTCCATTCTCACCTGTCCATCTCCTCTCTCTCACCTCTCCATCTCCTCTCTCACCTGTCCATCTCCTCTCTCACCTGTCCATCTCCTCTCTCACCTGTCCATCTCCTCTCTCACCTGTCCATCTCATCTCTCCTGTCCATCTCCCCTCCCACCTGTCCATCTCCTATATCTCCTGTCCATCTCCTCTCTCACCTGTCTATCGCCTCCCACCTGTCCATCTCCTCTCCCACCTGTCCATCTCCATTCCCGCCTGTCCATCCCCTCTCTCACCTGTCCATCCCCTCTCTCACCTGTCCATCTCCTCATTTGAATTCAGTATTGTCACTGCCACTTGTCCACCCAAGCTTAACACCTTGATAAGATAATATCCTGACGATGGATCCCCACTCTTCAAATGGATCCCCACTCTTCAAACTTGAGGTCTCTGTTCTCCTACTGATCTCACTGAACCCCCCTCCAGGTCTCTGTTCTCCTCCAGGTCTCTGTTCTCCTACTAATCTTACTGGACCCCCCTCCAGGTCTCTGTTCTCCTACTGATCTCACTGAACCCCCCTCCAGGTCTCTGTTCTCCTATTAATCTCACTGTAACCCCCTCCAGGTCTCTGTTCTCCTATTAATCTCACTGTAACCCCCCTCCAGGTCTCTGTTCTCCTACTAATCTCACTGTAACCCCCCTCCAGGTCTCTGTTCTCCTACTAATCTCACTGTAACCCCCTCCAGGTCTTTGTTCTCCAACTAATCTCACTGTAACCCCCTCCAGGTCTCTGTTCTCCTACTAATCTCACTGCAACCCTCCAACTAATCTCACTGTAACCCCTCCAGGTCTCTGTTCTCCTACTAATCTCACTGTAACCCCCTCCAGGTCTCTGTTCTCCTACTAATCTCACTGTAACCCCCCTCCAGGTCTCTGTTCTCCTACTAATCTCACTATAACCCCCTCCAGGTCTCTGTTCTCCTACTAATCTCACTGTACCCCCTCCAGGTCTCTGTTCTCCTACTAATCTCACTGTAACCCCCTCCAGGTCTCTGTTCTCCTACTAATCTCACTGTAACCCCCTCCAGGTCTCTGTTCTCCTACTAATCTCACTATAACCCCCCTCCAGGTCTCTGTTCTCCTACTAATCTCACTGTAACCCTCCTCCAGGTCACTGTTCTCCAACTAATCTCACTGTGACCCCCTCCAGGTCTCCAGGTCTCTGTTCTCCTACTAATCTCACTGTAACCACCTCCAGGTCTCTGTTCTCCTACTAATCTCACTGTAACCCCCCTCCAGGTCTCTGTTCTCCAACTAATCTCACTGTAACCCCCAGGTCTCTGTTCTCCTACTAATCTCACTGCAACCCCCTCCAGGTCTCTGTTCTCCAACTAATCTCACTGTAACCCCCCTCCAGGTCTCTGTTCTCCAACTAATCTCACTGTAACCCCCCCTCCAGCTCTCTGTTCTCCTACTAATCTCACTGTAACCCCCTCCAGGTCTCTGTTCTCCTACTAATCTCACTGTAACCCCCCCTCCAGGTCTCTGTTCTCCAACTAATCTCACTGTAACCCCCCTCCAGGTCTCTGTTCTCCTACTAATCTCAGGTCTCTGTTCTCCTACTAATCTCACTATAACCCCCTCCAGGTCTCTGTTCTCCTACTAATCTCACTATAACCCCCTCCAGGTCTCTGTTCTCCTACTAATCACTATAACCCCTCCAGGTCTCTGTTCTCCAACTAATCCCCCTCCAGGTCTCTGTTCTCCTACTAATCTCACTGTAACCCCCCTCCAGGTCTCTGTTCTCCAACTAATCTCACTATAACCCCCTCCAGGTCTCTGTTCTCCTACTAATCTCACTGTAACCCCCTCCAGGTCTCTGTTCTCCAACTAATCTCACTATAACCCCCCTCCAGGTCTCTGTTCTCCTACTAATCTCACTGTAACCCCCCCTCCAGGTCTCTGTTCTCCAACTAATCTCACTATAACCCCCCTCCAGGTCTCTGTTCTCCAACTAATCTCACTGTAACCCCCCTCCAGGTCTCTGTTCTCCAACTAATCTCACTGTGACCCCCTCCAGGTCTCTGTTCTCCTACTAATCTCACTGTGACCCCCTCCAGGTCTCTGTTCTCCTACTAATCTCACTATAACCCCCCTCCAGGTCTCTGTTCTCCAACTAATCTCACTGTAACCCCCTCCAGGTCTCTGTTCTCCAACTAATCTCACTGTAACCCCCTCCAGGTCTCTGTTCTCCTACTAATCTCACTGTAACCCCCTCCAGGTCTCTGTTCTCCTACTAATCTCACTATAACCCCTCCAGGTCTCTGTTCTCCTACGAATCTCACTGTAACCCCCTCCAGGTCTCTGTTCTCCTACTAATCTCACTATAACCCCCTCCAGGTCTCTGTTCTCCTACTAATCTCACGGTAACCCCCTCCAGGTATCTGTTCTCCTACTAATCTCACTGTAACCCCTCCAGGTCTCTGTTCTCCTACTAATCTCCAGGTCTCTGTTCTCCTACTAACCCCTCCAGGTCTCTGTTCTCCTACTAATCTCACTGTAACCCCCTCCAGGTCTCTGTTCTCCTACTAATCTCACTATAACCCTCCTCCAGTTTTATGATCACTACTTTGTTTCCTTTTCTGTATCCCTTATCTCCGACCCTAACCACTTAGCCCCTACCCAGAGGGTCATGCAGTATCACAATCTTCTCCCTCTCTCCCGCTACTCTCTCCTCTTCTATCCTATCATCTCTCACTTCTGCTAAATTCTTCTCCTTCCTGTCTCCTAATTCTGCCTCTTCAACCCTACTCTCCTCCCTTTCCTACGTAAGGGACGCACGCATGTGGCAGCTTCCTTATCATTGATGAGGATTTTCATAGGGCAAATTTGACTGTCCTTTACGAGACGTCCGCAGGTGCTATTAAAATAGGCCGACAGCCTCAGGTCGCCCCCTGCTCCCGGTCTTCCGGGAAGTCAAAAAATAACGTTTTCAGGACACTCAGGTTTCCGATAAATAATAATTATTACGATTGTCTTTCTGGAAAATTCCACCTGATGGTGACTGACTGTATGTGGCATATGGACATTTCATAACCAAATGGACATGTTTGTTTCTCGTAAACTGAACAGACTTCAAAGACGAAAATTGGTGAGCACAGGGGTGAACAAATGTACTTTTAGCCCAGAAACAAGATGGCGTCGAGGCCACAATGCTCTGAGTTAATGCAAATGTTGTGGGATTAAAGGTTGAAAACGGTAATACAGTGCTAATTTGACAGCTTCACATCAAAGTGCATAAACTACTGTGTAGGAAAAAAATAGAACCAGCCATTTTCTACCGTAGTTTATAGTAGTGCAACGTCCATTTCATGATGCTTAAAAAAAGTAGATAGATCTAGTTGAGTTGTGTTAAGGCGAATCCGTTAAGGCGGGTTTCGGAGCTCTACGTCATTTCTGTGATTTTTTTTGAACTCACACACACACACACACAGCCAGTATGGAGTGACACGGTGTGGGGCTTACAGACACACAGAGACGGCAACAGGTATCGGCGTTCAAACCATCAAAGAACCGTCAGACCTAGAGCTCTGAAATGTTATAAACCGTTTCTCGAGCTTAAGTCGGTACTGCATGGTGAGTTATGTGGATGTAAGGTTCTCAGGCCGATATTTCTACATGACAGTAATAGTAATACATTTATCCTTTCAAGCTCTGTCAGGTTGGATGCGAGCGGTCGCACTTCGCTCTGCAGGTTGTATAACTTTTTCATTACATTTCATTATAGTACAACGGTTGATTTGTCTAATCTTAGCAATTCTTCTTAGCTAGCTACATAGCCGTCCTTGTATCAGAGATAATTGCATAATTATCGTATTTCGTCGCCCTAACGTAGCCTTCACTGCTATTCGCCCAGGAGCTAGCTAACGCTAGCTAACGCACACAGATTAGCATCACTGTAGTGCTATTCACTCAACTGTACGACTTGATTAGTTTACTGTTAGCTAGCTACATAATCTTAGCCATTCTTCTTAGCTAGCTACATAGCCGTCCTTGTATCAGAGATAATTGCATAATTATCGTATTTCGTATTTCGTCGCCCTAACGTAGCCTTCACTGCTATTCGCCCAGGAGCTAGCAACGCTAGCTAACGCACACAGATTAGCATCACTGTAGTGCTATTCACTCAACTGTACGACTTGATTAGTTCAGTGTTAGCTAGCTACATAGCTGTCTTTGTTTCCAAGATAATTGTGTAGTTTAGTGTGTGTAGCCTTGGAGTGATTATCTTAATTCACTGAGGTTCGCTAGCCAGCTATTTGTCGTCCTTAACGTAGGAGACTCTGCTAGCTAGCCAACGTCTACTGAATAGAACTCAACCGGTCGCATTCACAGGTAGTATCACATTTTCATTTCATTACAGTACAACGGTTTGATTTGTTTGATCGTAGCTAGCTACATAGCTAGCTACATAGCCGTCTTTGTTTCAAAGATAATTGTGTAGTCTAGAGCGATTTCCTAGGTTAGCTAGCCAGCTATTGTCGTTCTTTAACTCAACGTAACGTAAACAACACTGAATAGCAGCACTGTAGAAATTATTACACTCAACGGAACGACTTGATTAGTGTAGTGTCAACAACGCAGCTACTGCCAGCTAGCCTACTTTAGCAGTACTGTATCATTTTAATCATTTTAGTCAATAAGATTCTTGCTACGTAAGCCTAACTTTCTGAACATTCGAGACGTGTAGTCCGCTTGTCATTCCAATTTCCTTGCATTAGCGTAGCCTTTTCTGTAGCCTGTCAACTATGTGTCTATCTATCCCTGTTCTCTCCTCTCTGCACAGACCATACAAACGCTCCACACCGCGTGGCCGCGACCACCCTAACCTGGTGGTCCCAGCGCGTACGACCCACGTGGAGTTCCAGGTCTCCGGTAGCCTCTGGAACTGCCGATCTGCGGCCAACAAGGCAGAGTTCATCTCAGCCTATGCCTCCCTCCAGTCCCTTGACTTCTTGGCACTGACGGAAACATGGATCACCACAGATAACACTGCTACTCCTACTGCTCTCTCCTCGTCCGCCCACGTGTTCTCGCACACCCCGAGAGCTTCTGGTCAGCGGGGTGGTGGCACCGGGATCCTCATCTCTCCCAAGTGGTCTTTCTCTCTTTCTCCCTTACCCATCTGTCTATTGCCTCCTTTGAATTCCATGCTGTCACAGTTACCAGCCCTTTCAAGCTTAACATCCTTATCATTTATCGCCCTCCAGGTTCCTCGGAGAGTTCATCAATGAGCTTGATGCCTTGATAAGCTCCTTTCCTGAGGACGGCTCACCTCTCACAGTTCTGGGCGACTTTAACCTCCCCACGTCTACCTTTGACTCATTCCTCTCTGCCTCCTTCTTTCCACTCCTCTCCTCTTTTGACCTCACCCTCTCACCTTCCCCCTACTCACAAGGCAGGCAATACGCTTGACCTCATCTTTACTAGATGCTGTTCTTCCACTAACCTCATTGCAACTCCCCTCCAAGTCTCCGACCACTACCTTGTATCCTTTTCCCTCTCGCTCTCATCCAACACTTCCCACACTGCCCCTACTCGGATGGTATCGCCGTCCCAACCTTCGCTCTCTCTCCCCGCTACTCTCTCCTCTTCCATCCTATCTTCTCTTCCCTCGGCTAAAACTTTCTCCAACCTATCTCCTGATTCTGCCTCCTCAACCCTCCTCTCCTCCCTTACTGCATCCTTTGACTCCCTATGTCCCCTATCCTCCAGGCCGGCTCGGTCCTCCCCTCCCGCTCCGTGGCTCGACGACTCATTGCGAGCTCACAGAACAGGGCTCCGGGCAGCCGAGCGGAAATGGAGGAAAACTCGCCTCCCTGCGGACCTGGCATCCTTTCACTCCCTCCTCTCTACATTTTCCTCCTCTGTCTCTGCTGCTAAAGCCACTTTCTACCATTCTAAGTTCCAAGCATCTGCCTCTAACCCTAGGAAGCTCTTTGCCACCTTCTCCTCCCTCCTGAATCCTCCCCCTCCCTCCTCCCTCTCTGCAGATGACTTCGTCAACCATTTTGAAAAGAAGGTCGATGACATCCGATCCTCGTTTGCTAAGTCAAACGACACCGCTGGTTCTGCTCACACTGCCCTACCCTATGCTCTGACCTCTTTCTCCCTCTCTCTCCAGATGAAATCTCGCGTCTTGTGACGGCCGGCCGCCCAACAACCTGCCCGCTTGACCCTATCCCCTCCTCTCTTCTCCAGACCATTTCCGGAGACCTTCTCCCTTACCTCACCTCGCTCATCAACTCATCCCTGACCGCTGGCTACGTCCCTCCCGTCTTCAAGAGAGCGAGAGTTGCACCCCTTCTGAAAAAACCTACACTCGATCCCTCCGATGTCAACAACTACAGACCAGTATCCCTTCTCTCTTTTCTCTCCAAAACTCTTGAGCGTGCCGTCCTTGGCCAGCTCTACCGCTATCTCTCTCAGAATGACCTTCTTGATCCAAATCAGTCAGGTTTCAAGACTAGTCATTCAACTGAGACTGCTCTTCTCTGTATCACGGAGGCGCTCCGCACTGCTAAAGCTAACTCTCTCTCCTCTGCTCTCATCCTTCTAGACCTATCGGCTGCCTTCGATACTGTGAACCATCAGATCCTCCCTCTCCACCCTCTCCGAGTTGGGCATCTTGCCCACGCTTGGATTGCGTCCTACCTGACAGGTCGCTCCTACCAGGTGGCGTGGCGAGAATCTGTCTCCTCACCACGCGCTCTCACCACTGGTGTCCCCAGGGCTCTGTTCTAGGCCCTCTCTTATTCTCGCTATACACCAAGTCACTTGGCTCTGTCATAACCTCACATGGTCTCTCCTATCATTGCTATGCAGACGACACACAATTAATCTTCTCCTTTCCCCTTCTGATGACCAGGTGGCGAATCGCATCTCTGCATGTCTGGCAGACATATCAGTGTGGATGACGGATCACCACCTCAAGCTGAACCTCAGCAAGACGGAGCTCCTCTTCCTCCCGGGGAAGGACTGCCCGTTCCATGATCTCGCCATCACGGTTGACAACTCCATTGTGTCCTCCTCCCAGAGCGCTAAGAACCTTGGCGTGATCCTGGACAACACCCTGACGTTCTCAACTAACATCAAGGCGGTGTCCCGTTCCTGTAGGTTCATGCTCTACAACATCCGCAGAGTACGACCCTGCCTCACACAGGAAGCGGCGCAGGTCCTAATCCAGGCACTTGTCATCTCCCGTCTTGATTACTGCAACTCGCTGTTGGCTGGGCTCCCTGCCTGTGCCATTAAACCCCTACAACTCATCCAGAACGCCGCAGCCCGTCTGGTGTTCAACCTTCCCAAGTTCTCTCACGTCACCCCGCTCCTCCGCTCTCTCCACTGGCTTCCAGTTGAAGCTCGCATCCGCTACAAGACCATGGTGCTCGCCACGGAGCTGTGAGGGGAACGGCACCTCAGTACCTCCAGGCTCTGATCAGGCCCTACACCCAAACAAGGGCACTGCGTTCATCCACCTCTGGCCTGCTCGCCTCCCTACCACTGAGGAAGTACAGTTCCCGCTCAGCCCAGTCAAAACTGTTCGCTGCTCTGGCCCCCAATGGTGGAACAAACTCCCTCACGACGCCAGGACAGCGGAGTCAATCACCACCTTCCGGAGACACCTGAAACCCCACCTCTTCAAGGAATACCTAGGATAGGGTAAGTAAGGGTAGGTAATCCTTCTCCCCCCCAACAAGATTTAGATGCAAGTGGCTGTTCCACTGGTTGTCATAAGGTAGTATGCACCAATTTGTAAGTCGCTCTGGATAAGAGCGTCTGCTAAATGACTTAAATGTAAATGTAAAATGTATCCTGGAATGTACTAGTGATAATATTAGATTTCTACAGGATCGTAATAGAAATACATGTCTACGGGACAGAAATAGTAATATATTTCTACAGTATAGTAATACATTTCTACAGGATAGTAATTGAAATAGTAATATATTTCTACAGTATAGTAATACATTTCTACAGGATAGTAATTGAAATAGTAATATATTTCTACAGGGCAGCAATAGTAATATATTTCTACAGGATAGTAATAGTAATAGTAATATATTTCTACAGGATGGTAATAATAATAGTAATATATTTCTACAGGATAGTAATAGTAATAGTAATATATTTCTACAGGATAGTAATAGTAATAGTAATATATTTCTATTGGATAGTAATATACGCTGCTCAAAAAAATAAAGGGAACACTAAAATAACACATCCTAGAACTGAATGAATGAAATATTCTTATTGAATACTTTTTTCTTTACATAGTTGAATGTGCTGACAACAAAATCACACAAAAATTATCAATGGAAATCAAATGTATCAACCCATGGAGGTCTGGATTTGGAGTCACACTCAAAATTAAAGTGGAAAACCACGCTACAGGCTGATCCAACTTTGATGTGATGTCCTTAAAACAAGTCAAAATGAGGCTCAGTAGTGTGTGTGGCCTCCACGTGCCTGTATGACCTCACTACAATGCCTGGGCATGCTCCTGATGAGGTGGCGGATGGTCTCCTTAGGGATCTCCTCCCAGACCTGGACTAAAGCATCCGCCAACTCCTGGACAGTCTGTGGTTAAACGTGGCATTGGTGGATGGAGCGAGACATGATGTCCCAGATGTGCTCAATTGGATTCAGGTCTGGGGAATGGGCGGGCCAGTCCATAGCATCAATGCCTTCCTCTTGCAGGAACTGCTGACACACTCCAGCCACATGAGGTCTAGCATTGTCTTGCATTAGGAGGAACCCAGGGCCAACCGCACCAGCATATGGTCTCACAAGGGGTCTGAGGATCTCATATCGGTACCTAATGGCAGTCAGGCTATCTCTGGCGAGCACATGGAGGGGTTAGAAATGCCACCCCACACCATGACTGACCCACCGCCAAACCGGTTATACTGGAGGATGTTGCAGGCAGCAGAACGTTCTCCACGGCGTCTCCAGACTCCGTCACGTCTGTCACATGTGCTCAGTGTGAACCTGCTTTCATCTGTGAAGAGCACAGGGCGCCAGTGGCAAATTTGCCAATCTTGGTGTTCTCTGGCAAATGCCAAACGTCCTGCACGGTGTTGGGCTGTAAGCACAACCCACACCTGTGGATGTCGGGCCCTAATACCACCCTCATGGAGTCTGTTTCTGACCGTTTGAGCAGACACATGCACATTTGTGGCCTGCTGGGGGTCATTTTGCAGGGCTCTGGCAGTGCTCCTCCTGCTCCTCCTTGCACAAAGGCAGAGGTAGCGATCCTGCTGCTGGGTTGTTGCCCTCCTACGGCCTCCTCCACATCTCTAAGGTGTACTGGCCTGTCTCCTGGTAGCACCTCCATGCTCTGGACACTACGCTGACAGACACAGCAAACCTTCTTGCCACAGCTCGCATTGATGTGCCATCCTGGATGAGCTGCACTACCTGAGCCACTTGTGTGGGTTGTAGACTCCGTCTCATGCTACCACTAGAGTGAAAGCACCGCCAGCATTCAAAAGTGACCAAAACATCAGCCAGGACGCATAGGAACTGAGAAGTGGTCTGTGGTCCCCACCTGCAGAACCACTCCTTTATTGGGGGTGTCTTGCTAATTGCTTATAATTTCCACCTGTTTATTCCATTTGCACAACAGCATGTGAAATGTATTGTCAATCAGTGTTGCTTCCTCAGTGGACAGTTTGATTCCACAGAAGTGTGATTGACTTGGAATTATATTGTGTTGTTTATGTGTTCCCTTTATTTTTTTGAGCAGTGTATTTCTACAGGATGGTAATAATAATAGTAATATATTTCTACAGGATAGTAATAGTAATATATTTCAACAGGATAGTAATAGTAATATATTTCTACAGGATAGTAATGGTAATATATTTCTACAGGATGGTAATAGTAATAGTAATATATTTCTACAGGATAGTAATAGTAATATATTTCTACAGGATAGTAAAAGTAATATATTTCTACAGGATGGTAATAGTAATATATTTCTACAGGATAGTAATAGTAATATATTTCTACAGGATAGTAATAGTAATATATTTCTACAGGATAGTAATAGTAATATATTTCTACAGGATGGTAATAGTAATATATTTCTACAGGATAGTAATAGTAATATATTTCTACAGGATAGTAATAGTAATATATTTCTACAGGATAGTAATAGTAATATATTTCTACAGGATAGTAATAGTAATATATTTCTACAGGATAGTAAAAGTAATATATTTCTACAGGATAGTAATAGTAATAGAAAGTAGTAATAGCACTACTTTGACCTAGGCCCAAAGATTTACGTAGGGAATATGGTGCCATTTAGGGTGCACACACTAACTCAGTGGTCTATGACTTCATTATCTTTATCTTCATCATGTGTGAGACACACACACACACACACACACACACACACACACACACACACACACACACACACACACACACACACACACACACACACACACACACACACACACACACACACACACAACGGCTGGCATTTGTCAGGAGGGATTGGCGGGGCCTGGCGCTACAATCTCCTCCCCTCCCCTCTCCTCCCTCCTCCCCTTGCATCTGCTAGTCTCTCTCCTCGCCTTGTGCCTTGGCTCATAGCTGACTCACTTTATATCTTCAAAGGCCTGAGCACGGAACCCTCAGAACCCTGGAACATATAGATTTATCACTACGTTGATCAGCCAATCAGTAATAAGAAGTGAAACGTCCCACACCCTCCTGCACAAATGCTGAGCATCACAGCACAGTCTAAATTCAGATCAATGAACAGCATTTCAGGTAACAGCAGATTGCTGCACTGAACCATGTTGTCTGATGGAGACACAACAACAACCAGACACAACCAAAATACATGAATCATCTCCAACAACACAACAGGAAGATGCCAAGAATACAGAGAACTTTCTCAGTCACAAAGAAACATAATGATGTACAGTATATCTGCTAATGTTGGTTTAACCCTCTCCTGTATGTCCTATAGAGATAATAGACTGCTTAACCCTCTCCTGGATGTCCTATAGAGATAATAGACTGCTTAACCCTCTCCTGTATGTCCTATAGAGATAATGGACTGCTTAACCCTCTCCTGTATGTCCTATAGAGATAATAGACTGCTTAACCCTCTCCTGGATGTCCTATAGAGATAATAGACTGCTTAACCCTCTCCTGTATGTCCTATAGAGATAATAGACTGCTTAACCCTCTCCTGGATGTCCTATAGAGATAATAGACTGTTTAACCCTCTCCTGGATGTCCTATAGAGATAATAGACTGCTTAACCCTCTCCTGGATGTCCTATAGAGATAATAGACTGCTTAACCCTCTCCTGTATGTCCTATAGAGATAATAGACTGCTTAACCCTCTCCTGGGTGTCCTATAGAGATAATGGACTGTTTAACCCTCTCCTGTATGTCCTATAGAGATAATAGACTGCTTAACCCTCTCCTGTATGTCCTATAGAGATAATAGACTCTTAACCCTCTCCTGGGTGTCCTATAGCGATAATAGACTGCTTAACCCTCTCCTGTATGTCCTATAGAGATAATAGGCTGCTTAACCCTCTCCTGTATGTCCTATAGAGATAACAGACTGCTTAACCCTCTCCTGGATGTCCTATAGAGATAATAGGCTGCTTAACCCTCTCCTGGGTGTCCTATAGAGATAATAGACTGCTTAACCCCTCCTCCCTGGGATGTCCTATAGAGATAATAGACTGCTTAACCCTCTCCTGGATGTCCTATAGAGATAATAGACTGTTTAACCCTCTCCTGTATGTCCTATAGAGATAATAGACTGCTTAACCCTCTCCTGGATGTCCTATAGAGATAATAGACTCAATAACCCTCTCCTGGATGTCCTATAGAGATAATAGACTGCTTAACCCTCTCCTGGATGTCCTATAGAGATAATAGACTGCTTAACCCTCTCCTGTATGTCCTATAG
Source organism: Oncorhynchus keta (assembly GCF_023373465.1). Taxonomy (NCBI): domain Eukaryota; kingdom Metazoa; phylum Chordata; class Actinopteri; order Salmoniformes; family Salmonidae; genus Oncorhynchus; species Oncorhynchus keta. The sequence continues at coordinate 2,176,242 of NC_068429.1, read as the reverse complement.
AGATAATAGACTGCTTAACCCTCTCCTGGGTGTCCTATAGAGATAATAGACTGCTTAACCCTCTCCTGTATGTCCTATAGAGATAATAGACTGCTTAACCCTCTCCTGGGTGTCCTATAGAGATAATAGACTGCTTAACCCTCTCCTGGATGTCCTATAGAGATAATAGACTGCTTAACCCTCTCCTGGATGTCCTATAGAGATAATGGACTGCTTAACCCTCTCCTGTATGTCCTATAGAGATAATGGACTGCTTAACCCTCTCCTGTATGTCCTATAGAGATAATGGACTGTTTAACCCTCTCCTGGGTGTCCTATAGAGATAATGGACTGCTTCACCCTCTCCTGGATTTTCTAGAGGCAGAATGTGTTTAACATTAGGAGATGTCTAATCAATGGAAGATGGAATTAGAATGATGAAATGAAAAGTAAAGGAGAAGGATGGGCTACAGCGACCAAAAGCCAAAAGGTAGGCTGCTACTTAATATTCTGAATGGAGTTATTGTTATGTTTTACTCTTGGGTGATAAAATGCATGCAATGCAGCCTTAATTAGCCTAGCTAGCTAACGTTAGATTATGTGTCACTGTCTGACATGGAGCACCAGTAGAATACTGAAGCTGAGTACAGCAGATGTCAACCTGATGTATTTCATGAGTCAAGGAGAGGTGGAGGAGGTGTAGTACAAAGCTCCAGGGGGTTAGACACTTAGACAGCAAAGGCAGCATCTGCTCGTCTGTTTAGCAGTCTAGCTTGTTGCATAATACGTAAAATGGCGCCGGAGGGGAAGGCTGCCATCTTATTGGCTCTTAACCAACCATGCAAAAAAACATTCTGTACGTTTCATGACTTGTTTTGTACGTAATGTTGCACGTAATTGTACGTAATCAGAATTGAGTTTGCTCAATTCAACCAGGCCCAGATCCCTGTTATTCAATGAGTCGGAGGGGAGGGATATACTACAGACACCCGACCAGGCCCAGATCCCTGTTATTCAATGAGTCGGATGGGAGGGATATACTACAGACACCCGACCAGGCCCAGATCCCTGTTATTCAATGAGTCGGATGGGAGGGATATACTACAGACACCCGACCAGGCCCAGATCCCTGTTATTCAATGAGTCGGATGGGGAGGGATATACTACAGACACCCGACCAGGCCCAGATCCCTGTTATTCAATGAGTCGGAGGGGAGGGATATACTACAGACACCCGACCAGGCCCAGATCCCTGTTATTCAATGAGTCGGATGGGAGGGATATACTACAGACACCCGACCAGGCCCAGATCCCTGTTATTCAATGAGTCGGATGGGAGGGATATACTACAGACACCCGACCAGGCCCAGATCCCTGTTATTCAATGAGTCGGAGGGGAGGGATATACTACAGACACCCGACCAGGCCCAGATCCCTGTTATTCAATGAGTCGGATGGGAGGGATATACTACAGACACCCGACCAGGCCCAGATCCCTGTTATTCAATGAGTCGGATGGGAGGGATATACTACAGACACCCGACCAGGCCCAGATCCCTGTTATTCAATGAGTCGGATGGGAGGGATATACTACAGACACCCGACCAGGCCCAGATCCCTGTTATTCAATGAGTCGGATGGGAGGGATATACTACAGACACCCGACCAGGCCCAGATCCCTGTTATTCAATGAGTCGGATGGGGAGGGATATACTACAGACACCCGACCAGGCCCAGATCCCTGTTATTCAATGAGTCGGAGGGGAGGGATATACTACAGACACCCGACCAGGCCCAGATCCCTGTTATTCAATGAGTCGGATGGGAGGGATATACTACAGACACCCGACCAGGCCCAGATCCCTGTTATTCAATGAGTCGGATGGGAGGGATATACTACAGACACCCGACCAGGCCCAGATCCCTGTTATTCGCTGGAGAAGGAAACACAGATTTCGCAGAAAAAGATCAGTTTGTGAGGATCAGGCGACGAGTGTCTACTCTGACTTTGTCTTCCATCCTGCTAGCTAACGTTCAATCGCTGGAAAATAAATGGAACGAACTAAAACTAAAACGATTAATAACTTACAACTGGTGGGTTATACACTCCATTAGCAGGACAGAACAGCAGCCTCTGGTAAGACACGGGGTGGGGGCCTATGCATGTACACGTATGTAAACAACAGCTGGTGCACAATATCTAAAGAAGTCTCTAGGTTTTACTCGCCTGAGTTACAGGTTATTGGATAGAGGGCACGTGTTCAGGTGATTGGATAGAGGAGATGTGTTAAGGTGATTGGATAGAGGCCACGTGTCAAGGTGATTGGATAGAGGAGATGTGTTAAGGTGATTGGATAGAGGAGATGTGTTATGGTGATTGGATAGAGGGCACGTGTTAAGATTACCAACCACGACGAGACGGCCTACAGGGAGGAGGTAGACGGCCCTCGGAGTGTGGTGTCAGGAAAATAACCTCCCACTCAATGTCAACAAAACAAAGGAGATGATCGTGGACTTCAGGAAACAGCAGAGGGAACACCCCCCTATCCACATCGATGGGACAGCAGTGGAGAGAGTAGTAAGTTCTATGTTCCTCAGCGTACACATCACGGACAAACTGAATTGGTCCACCCACACTGACAGCGTGGTGAAGACCTCAAGAGGCTGAAGAAATTCGGCTTGTCACCGAAAGCACTCATAAACTTTTACAGATGCACAATCGAGAGCATCCTGTCGGGCTATATAACCGCCTGGTACGTCAACAGCACCGCCCTCAACTGCATGGCTCTCCAGAGGGTAGTGAGGACTGCACAACGCATCACCGGGGGCAAACTACCTGCCCTCCAGGACACCTACACCACCCGATGTCACAGGAAGGCCATAAAGATCATCAAGGACAACAACCACCCGAGATCATCCAGAAAGCGAGGTCAGTACAGGTGCATCAAAGCAGGGACCGAGAGACTGAAAAACAGCTTCTATCTCAAGGCCATCAGACTGTTAAACAGCCACCACTAACATTGAGTGGCTGCTGCCAACATACTGACTCAAATCACTGGCCACGTAAATAAATTTACTTATTAATAAAGGTATCACTCGTCACCTTAAATAACCCCACTTTAATAATGTTTACATATCCTACATTACTCATCTCATATGTATATACTGTACTCTATACCATCTACTGCATCTTGATTACATACCCTACATTACTCATCTCATATGTATATACTGTAGTCTATACCATCTACTGCATCTTGTTTACATACCCTACATTACTCTTCTCATATGTATATACTGTACTCTATACCATCTATCTTGCATCTCTTGTCTATGCATCTTGTTCATATGTATATACTGTACTCTATACCATCTACCATCTTGTTTACTATCCTACATCCATCTCATATTTATATGTACAGATTCTTATTCATTCCTTTACATTGTGTGTGTGAGGAGTCGTTGTGAAATTGTTAGATTACTTGTTAGATATTACTGCTTTGACGGAACTAGAAGCACAAGCATTTCGCTACACTTACATTAACACCTGCTAACCATGTGACCAATAACATTTTATTTTATTTGTTTGCCTGCCAGAGATATGAAAATAGATGTGAACAATTTTAGAGCTAATTTAGGGTCAGGAATGCAGCTCATAGAGGAAATGTTGATGTATATATATATATATTTGTTTAATCTCAGCGTAAAATGTGTATTTTGGCCAAAGCCACATCTTTAACCAAAGGTTGCCATATTTAGAGAACATGATGCCACATGATGTGACATGTATAGCCACCCATCACCTTTTCCTCAATGTGTCACACATGAAGACGCTGTAATCAGCCAGGCCCTTATCCATATATCAAGAAGGACTTGACATCAAACTGTATATGTTGATATGTAACAGCGCAAGCCCTCTACATCAAATTAAATCCCATTTTATTGGTCACATACACATGGTTAACAGATGTTATTGCGAGTGTAGTGAAACGCTTGTGCTTCTAATTTCGACAGTGCAGTAATAACCAACATGTAATCTAACAATTTCACAACAACTACCTTATACACACAGATCTAAGTCATGACAGAGCAGCATAGGCAAGCTGCAATAGATGGTATAAAACAGTATAGATGGTATAATACAGTATTTACATATGAGATGAGTAATACAAGATATGTAAACATTACTAAAGTGGCATAGACTTGTGTTCCATTTCTTAAAGTGGCCAGTGATTTCGAGTCTGTATGTAGGCAGTCTGTATGTAGGCAGTCTGTATGTAGGCAGTCTGTATGTAGGCAGTCTGTATGTAGGCAGTCTGTATGTAGGCAGTCTGTATGTAGGCAGTCTGTATGTAGGCAGTCTGTATGTAGGCAGTCTGTATGTAGGCAGTCTGTACGTAGGCAGTCTGTACGTAGGCAGTCTGTACGTAGGCAGTCTGTACGTAGGCAGTCTGTACGTAGGCAGTCTGTATGTAGGCAGTCTGTATGTAGGCAGTCTGTACGTAGGCAGTCTGTACGTAGGCAGTCTGTATGTAGGCAGTCTGTATGTAGGCAGTCTGTATGTAGGCAGTCTGTATGTAGGCAGTCTGTATGTAGGCAGTCTGTATGTAGGCAGTCTGTATGTAGGCAGTCTGTATGTAGGCAGTCTGTATGTAGGCAGTCTGTACGTAGGCAGTCTGTACGTAGGCAGTCTGTATGTAGGCAGTCTGTATGTAGGCAGTCTGTATGTAGGCAGTCTGTATGTAGGCAGTCTGTATGTAGGCAGTCTGTACGTAGGCAGTCTGTATGTAGGCAGTCTGTATGTAGGCAGTCTGTATGTAGGCAGTCTGTATGTAGGCAGTCTGTATGTAGGCAGTCTGTATGTAGGCAGTCTGTATGTAGGCAGACTTGAAAACAGCATCCCATATGTATGGTTTCATTATTCATCTGTTTTTGTTAACTACAAAACTAAACAACTACAGGGTTGGTTAAGAGTGACATCTGTAGAGGCAGCTGCTTGTAGGCAGTACATGGTCTCTGGGCTTGTACCGTGTAGGCAGTCTGTCTGGGCTTGTAACAGAGTACATGGTCTGGGCTTGTAAGGCAGTACATGGTCTCTGGGCAGTCTGTAACGAGGCATGGTCTGTCTAGGCAGTTGTAACGTAGGCAGTCTGGGCGTAGGCAGTCTGTACATGGCAGTCTGTTGTAACAGAGTCTGTATGTAGGCAGTCTGTAACAGAGTCTGTCTCTGGGCAGTAACAGTGTACATGGTCAGTCTGGGCTTGTACAGAGTCATGGTCTCTAGGCAGTCTGTAACAGTGTAGGCAGTCTGTATGTAGGCAGTCTTATCTGTAGGCAGTTGTAACAGGCAGTCTGTATGTAGGCAGTCTGTATGTACAGTCTGTCTGTAGGCAGTCTGTATGTAGGCAGTCTGTTGTAACAGCAGTCATGGTATGTACATGGTCTCTGGGTAACAGCAGTCTGTAACATGTATGGTCAGTCTGTATGTAGGCAGTCATGGTCTCTAGGCAGTCTGTAACAGAGTACATGGTCTGGGCTTGTAGGCAGTCTGTACATGGTCTCTGTTGTAGGCAGTCTGTATGGTCAGTCTGGGTTGTAACAGTGTACATGGTCTCTGGTATGTAACAGTGTACATGTAGGCAGTCTGGGTATGTAACAGCAGTCATGGTCTCTGGGCAGTTGTAACAGAGTAGGCATGGTCTGTATGTAACAGAGTACATGGTCTCTGGGCTTGTAGGTACAGTCTGTATGTAGGCAGTCTGGGCTTGTAACAGTGTACATGGTCTCTGGGCTTGTAACAGGCAGTCTCTGGGCTTGCATCCCATATGGTATGGTTTAACATTATGGTCTCTGTTTTTGTAACTACAAAACTTAAACAGACTACATGGGTTGGGCTTTAACAGAGTGACATCTGTAGAGATGCATTCTGGGCTTGTAACAGTGTACATGGTCTCTGGGCTTGTAACAGAGTACATGGTCTCTGGGCTTGTAACAGTGTACATGGTCTCTGGGCTTGTAACAGAGTACATGGTCTCTGGGCTTGTAACAGTGTACATGGTCTCTGGGCTTGTAACAGAGTACATGGTCTCTGGGCTTGTAACAGTGTACATGGTCTCTGGGCTTGTAACAGAGTACATGGTCTCTGGGCTTGTAACAGTGTACATGGTCTCTGGGCTTGTAACAGTGTACATGGTCTCTGGGCTTGTAACAGAGTACATGGTCTCTGGGCTTGTAACAGAGTACATGGTCTCTGGGCTTGTAACAGAGTACATGGTCTCTGGGCTTGTAACAGAGTACATGGTCTCTGGGCTTGTAACAGAGTACATGGTCTCTGGGCTTGTAACAGTGTACATGGTCTCTGGGCTTGTAACAGTGTACATGGTCTCTGGGCTTGTAACAGAGTACATGGTCTCTGGGCTTGTAACAGTGTACATGGTCTCTGGGCTTGTAACAGTGTACATGGTCTCTGGGCTTGTAACAGTGTACATGGTCTCTGGGCTTGTAACAGTGTACATGGTCTCTGGGCTTGTAACAGTGTACATGGTCTCTGGGCTTGTAACAGTGTACATGGTCTCTGGGCTTGTGACAGTGTACATGGTCTCTGGGCTTGTAACAGTGTACATGGTCTCTGGGCTTGTAACAGTGTACATGGTCTCTGGGCTTGTAACAGTGTACATGGTCTCTGGGCTTGTAACAGTGTACATGGTCTCTGGGCTTGTAACAGTGTACATGGTCTCTGGGCTTGTAACAGTGTACATGGTCTCTGGGCTTGTAACAGTGTACATGGTCTCTGGGCTTGTAACAGAGTACATGGTCTCTGGGCTTGTAACAGAGTACATGGTCTCTGGGCTTGTAACAGTGTACATGGTCTCTGGGCTTGTAACAGTGTACATGGTCTCTGGGCTTTTAACAGTGTACATGGTCTCTGGGCTTGTAACAGTGTACATGGTCTCTGGGCTTGTAACAGTGTACATGGTCTCTGGGCTTGTAACAGTGTACATGGTCTCTGGGCTTGTAACAGAGTACATGGTCTCTGGGCTTGTAACAGAGTACATGGTCTCTGGGCTTGTAACAGTGTACATGGTCTCTGGGCTTGTAACAGTGTACATGGTCTCTGGGCTTGTAACAGTGTACATGGTCTCAGGTCCTGTAATATTTTACATTATCTTGGGTCATGTGATATTTTACATTAACTCGGGTCCTGTATATATTTTACATTATCTCTGGGCATGTGATATTTTACATTATCTCGGGTCCTGTATATATTTTACATTATCTCTGGGCTTGTACTATTTTACATTATATCTGGTCCTGTAATGTTTTACATTATCTCTGGTCCTGTGACAGTGTACATTATCTCTGGTCCTGTGACAGTGTACATTAACTCGGGTCCTGTATATATTTTACATTAACTCTGGGCTTGTACTATTTTACATTATATCTGGTCCTGTAATATTTTACATTATATCTGGTCCTGTAATGTTTTACATTATCTCTGGTCCTGTGACAGTGTACATTATCTCTGGTCCTGTGACAGTGTACATTAACTCGGGTCCTGTATATATTTTACATTAACTCTGGGCTTGTACTATTTTACATTATATCTGGTCCTGTAATATTTTACATTATATCTGGTCCTGTAATGTTTTACATTATCTCTGGTCCTGTGACAGTGTACATTATCTCTGGTCCTGTGACAGTGTACATTATCTCTGGTAATTGCTTGTGTGTTTACATAATGCTTAGTGGAACATTATTTTCCACCGTCAAACAGGAATCATTAATCTGTCTGACATTTATAAATATCACTAGGTCAAACTGAACAAATCCAGATATCACTTTTGTCACTGTGTTATGGATGGGCCATTGTTATTGTTGTGACATACACTAGACCAAAGGAAGAAAGGGGAAGTCATGTTAATCAGGGAGGATGACTCAGAGACCGTACTGTCAGTCAGGATGAATCCTTAATGGAGCCCTGTTCCTTACGTCGTGCACTACTTTTTACTGGAGCCCCTGGTCAAAACAATATCACTATATAGGGAATAGGATGTCATTTGGGGCCTAGCATCTCCCCAAAGACACAGCACCACAACATCAGCTCAGCCTTTCTAGTACTATATAGGGAATAGCTAGTACTATATAGGGAATAGCTAGTAATATATAGGGAATAGCTAGTACTATATAGGGAATAGCTAGTACTATATATGGAATAGCTAGTACTATATAGGGAATAGCTAGTACTATATAGGGAATAGCTAGTACTATATATGGAATAGCTAGTACTATATAGGGAATAGCTAGTACTATATAGGGAATAGCTAGTACTATATAGGGAATAGCTAGTACTATATAGGGAATAGCTAGTACTATATAGGGAATAGCTAGTACTATATATGGAATAGCTAGTACTATATAGGGAATAGCTAGTACTATATATGGAATAGCTAGTACTATATAGGGAATAGCTAGTACTATATAGGGAATAGCTAGTACTATATATGGAATAGCTAGTACTATATAGGGAATAGCTAGTACTATATAGGGAATAGCTAGTACTATATAGGGAATAGCTAGTACTATATAGGGAATAGCTAGTACTATATATGGAATAGCTAGTACTATATAGGGAATAGCTAGTACTATATAGGGAATAGCTAGTACTATATAGGGAATAGCTAGTACTATATATGGAATAGCTAGTACTATATAGGGAATAGCTAGTACTATATATGGAATAGCTAGTACTATATAGGGAATAGCTAGTACTATATATGGAATAGCTAGTACTATATAGGGAATAGCTAGTACTATATAGGGAATAGCTAGTACTATATATGGAATAGCTAGTACTATATAGGGAATAGCTAGTACTATATAGGGAATAGCTAGTACTATATAGGGAATAGCTAGTACTATATAGGGAATAGCTAGTACTATATAGGGAATAACTAGTACTATATAGGGAATAGCTAGTACTATATAAGGAATAGCTAGTACTATATAGGGAAAAGCTAGTACTATATAGGGAATAGCTAGTACTATATAGGGAATAGCTAGTAGTATATAAGGAATAGCGAGTACTATATAGGGAATAGCTAGTACTATATATGGAATAGCTAGTAATATATAGGGAATAGCTAGTACTCTATAGGGAATAGCTAGTAATATATAGGGAATAGCTAGTACTATATAGGGAATAGCTAGTACTATATATGGAATAATAATAATAATAATAGCTAGGAATAGGGAATAGCTAGTACTATATAGGGAATAGCTAGTACTATATAGGGAATAACTAGTACTATATAGGGAATAACTAGTACTATATAGGGAATAACTAGTACTATATATGGGAATAGCTAGTAGCTATTATATATGGAATAGCTAGTACTATATAAGGAATAGCTAGTACTATATAGGGAATAGCTAGTACTATATAGGGAATAGCTAGTACTATATATGGAATAGCTAGTACTATATAGGGAATAGCTAGTACTATATATGGAATAGCTAGTACTATATAGGAATAGCTAGTACTATATAGGAATAGCTAGTACTATATAGGAATAGCTAGTACTATATAGGGAATAGCTAGTACTATATAGGAATAGCTAGTAATATATAGGGAATAGCTAGTAATATATAGGAATAGGGTATATATAGGAATAGCTAGTAATATATAGGGAACAGCATACTATATAGGGAATAGCTAGTACTATATAGGGAATAACTAGTACTATATAGGGAATAACTAGATGGCATATAGGAATAGCTAGTCTGGGATATATGGAATAGCTTTACTATATATCTTTAGCTAGTACTATATAGGGAATAGCTAGTACTATATAGGGAATAGCAAATATTTATGGAATAGCTAGTACTCTCTGGGAATAGGCTAGTACTATATATGGAATAGCTAGTACTATATAAGGAATAGCTAGTACTATATAGGGAATAGCTAGTACTATATAAGGAATAGCTAGTACTATATAGGGAATAGCTAGTAATATATAAGGCATAGCTAGTAATATATAGGGAACAGCTAGTACTCTATAGGGAATAGGGTGATATTTAGGATACATTCTATACTGTAGCTTCTGCCAAGCATCTCATCGAACTTCAGATGGCAGAGAGAGAATCAGTCTGGGAACAATGAATTCTCTTTTCTTTATCTTTATCATTCCCTTCATTCCCCTCTCTCTGGGACTGGACCAAATATTTATCATTCCCCTCTCTCTGGGACTAGGCCAAATATTTATCATTCCCCTCATTCCCCTCTCTCTGGGACTGGGCCAAATCTTTAACATTCCCCTCATTCCCCTCTCTCTGGGACTGGACCAAATATTTATCATTCCCCTCTCTCTGGGACTAGGCCAAATCTTTATCATTCCCCTCATTCCCCTCTCTCTGGGACTAGGCCAAATCTTTATCATTCCCCTCATTCCCCTCTCTCTGGGACTGGGCCAAATCTTTAACATTCCCCTCATTCCCCTCTCTCTGGGACTCTCTCACATACACATGGTTAGCAGATGTTAATGCGATTGTAGCGAAATGCTTGTACTTCTTGTTCCGACAATGCAGTAATAAACAACGAGTAATCTAACCTAACAACCTGAGTAATGTACCTGCTTATCATTACAAGTGGCTGAATCTCACCGGATCTCAGCAGAGAAATCGCCTGTGGGAAACAGCGCCCCCTCTATCTCAGTTTGTGTAGCTCATATATCTGATGCTGTCTGGACAGGGAAACAGTGCCCCCTCTGTCTCAGTATGTGTAGCTCATGTATCTGATGCTGTCTGGACAGGGAAACAGTGCCCCCTCTGTCTCGGTTTGTGTAGCTCATGTATCTGATGCTGTCTGGACAGGGAAACAGTGCCCCCTCTGTCTCGGTTTGTGTAGCTCATGTATCTGATGCTGTCTGGACAGGGAAACAGAGCCCCCTCTGTCTCGGTTTGTGTAGCTCATGTATCTGTTGCTGTCTGGACAGGGAAACAGCGCCCCCTCTGTCTCGGTTTGTGTTGCTCATCTATCTGTTGCTGTCTGGACAGGGAAACAGAGCCCCCTCTGTCTCGGTTTGTGTAGCTCATGTATCTGATGCTGTCTGGACAGGGAAACAGTGCCCCCTCTGTCTCGGTTTGTGTAGCTCATGTATCTGATGCTGTCTGGACAGGGAAACAGCGCCCCCTCTGTCTCGGTATGTGTAGCTCATGTATCTGATGCTGTCTGGACAGGGACACAGTGCCCCCTCTGTCTCGGTTTGTGTAGCTCATATATCTGATGCTGTCTGGACAGGGAAACAGCGCCCCCTCTGTCTCAGTTTGTGTAGCTCATATATCTGATGCTGTCTGGACAGGGACACAGTGCCCC
>NC_068429.1:2131081-2164792 GCF_023373465.1 Oncorhynchus keta | reverse complement strand
TATCTGTTGCTGTCTGGACAGGGAAACAGCGCCCCCTCTGTCTCGGTTTGTGTAGCTCATGTATCTGATGCTGTCTGGACAGGGAAACAGAGCCCCCTCTGTCTCGGTTTGTGTAGCTCATGTATCTGTTGCTGTCTGGACAGGGAAACAGCGCCCCCTCTGTCTCGGTTTGTGTTGCTCATCTATCTGTTGCTGTCTGGACAGGGAAACAGCGCCCCCTCTGTCTCGGTATGTGTAGCTCATGTATCTGATGCTGTCTGGACAGGGAAACGGAGCCCCCTCTGTCTCGGTATGTGTAGCTCATGTATCTGATGCTGTCTGGACAGGGAAACAGAGCCCCCTCTGTCTCAGTATGTGCAGCTCATGTATCTGATGCTGTCTGGACAGGGAAACAGCGCCCCCTCTGTCTCGGTATGTGCAGCTCATGTATCTGATGCTGTCTGGACAGGGAAACAGTGCCCCCTCTGTCTCGGTATGTGTAGCTCATGTATCTGATTCTGTCTGGACTTGGCACACCTGTATTTGGGGAATTGTTTGTACCTTTCTCCAGATCTGTGCCTCGACACAATCCTGTTTTGGCTCTACGGACAATTCCTTTGACCTCATGGCTTTGTTTTTCCTCTGACATGCACTGTATAGACAGGTGTGTACCTTACTTAGACAGGTGTGAACCTTATTTAGAAAGATGTGAACCTTATTTAGACAGGTGTGTACCTTATTTAGAAAGATGTGAACCTTATTTAGAAAGATGTGAACCTTATTTAGACAGGTGTGTACCTTAGACAGGTGTGTACCTTAGACAGGTGTGTACCTTACTTAGACAGGTGTGTACCTTACTTAGACAGGTGTGTACCTTACTTAGACAGGTGTGTACCTTACTTAGACAGGTGTGTACCTTACTTAGACAGGTGTGTACCTTACTTAGACAGGTGTGTACCTTACTTAGACAGGTGTGTACCTTACTTAGACAGGTGTGTACCTTACTTAGACAGGTGTGTACCTTACTTAGACAGGTGTGTACCTTATTTAGACAGGTGTGTACCTTACTTAGAAAGATGTGAACCTTATTTATGTAGTACTGTGGAATAGAGTTCCATGTAGTCATGGTTCTATGTAGTACTGTGGAATCGAGTTCCATGTAGTCATGGTTCTATGTAGTACTGTGGAATAGAGTTCCATGTAGTCATGGCTCTATGTAGTACTGTGGAATAGAGTTCCATGTAGTCATGTCTCTATTTTATACTGTGGAATAGAGTTCCATGTAGTCATGTCTCTATATTATACTGTGGAATAGAGTTCCATGTAGTGTAACGGTTTTGACTTGAGGTTATTATTTATAGGGGTGCCAGGTAGGTTGTGCCTACCAGAGAAAACATTGGTTTCTCCTTTTAGTTTGGGTGGGAATGAGTCCCATCTGGTCCGTCAAGTCTACACCAATACAAAGGACTTATGTAAAAGTCAGGATGGAAATAAACTTTTCATAAACCCTTAAAACATTGGAAAGAACTTCAAAAACAACTATATTCTGTTGCGTGGGTTGTATTAGCAACAACAATGATTACACACACACATATAATAATATCACAATGAGTTCTGGTTCCTCCAGAAATGTCCTGTACCTCGGGCCTAAAAAGAGTCCAGCCCGGTAAAGGAGTTCAGTGAACTCAAGTGACTTTTGTCACGCAATGTTTGTCCGTTCATTCAGTGTAGCGTAAACCCAGTACTAAACATACAATCAATATAACAATAATTTTACCACAGAACTTTAAAGCGTATCAACTCTTACTAAGTCCTCAACTACAACTAACTACATAAATCATCACAGTATACCTCACATCAAAACAAATGAAATACCGTATACAAAAAGGGTGTAGTCAGTCGGTCAGTCAGACAATCCAATCCGCCAATAGATCTCCAGCGGAAAAAGGCCACGGAGAGGTGTAGTCCACGGACGCAAAGAGTGGATCCGATCCTGGGTAAACTCTCTTAGGCTACAAAACACGTTTAACGGCTACAAAACAAACGGAATAGAGAAGCTTCGGGCACTGAGGGTTGAACACATCCTCATGCACATCTCCATCACAACCTCCTTTCGCGCAGCTGATGCTGGCTATTTAATTGGGAATTAAAGGGAAAGCGCCCTATTGGAAGGAGCTGCACTGAGACGGTTCAGAAAAATTCAGGGCCGTCACAGTAGTCATGGCTCTATGTAGTACTGTGTACCTCCCATAGTCTGTTCTGGACTTGGGGACTGTGAAGAGACCTCTCGTGGCATGTCTTGTGAGGTATGCATGGGTGTCCGAGCTGTGCGCCAGTAGTTTAGACAGACAGCTCGGTACATTCAGCTTGTCAACACCTCTTACAAAAACAAGTAGTGATGAAGTAAATCTCTCCTCCACTTTTAGCCATGAGAGATTGACATGCATGTCCATCCGTTTTGTCTGCCTTCTTAATTAGTTTGTAGCTGTACATTAACTGCGGTTGTGAATTTGTCCACTAGTGTTATACCTTGAATGTTAGCTCTCTGTGTACAACCAAGGGCCAGCTGTGCTGCCCTGTTCTGAGACAATTGCAATTTTCCTAAGTCCTTTTTTGCGGCACCTAACCACACGACTGAACAGTGGTCCAGGTCTGACTAAACTTGGGCCTGTAGGACCTGCCCTGTTGACAGTGTTGTTAAGAAGTTAGAAACTAGGACCTGTAGGACCTGCCCTGTTGACAGTGTTGTTAAGAAGTTAGAAACTAGGGCCTGTAGGACCTACCTTGTTGACACTGCTGTTAAGAAGTTAGAAACTAAGGCCTGTAGGACCTGCCTTGTTGACAGTGCTGTTAAGAAGTTAGAAACTAAGGCCTGTAGGACCTGCCTTGTTGACACTGCTGTTAAGAAGGTAGAAACTAGGGCCTGTAGGACCTGCCTTGTTGAAAGTGCTGTTAAGAAGGTAGAAACTAGGGCCTGTAGGAGCTGCCTTGTTGATAGTGTTGTTAAGAAGGTAGAGCAGCGCCTTATGGACATATTTCTCCCCATCTTAGCTACTGTTGTATCAACATGTTTTAACCATGACCATTTACAATCCAGGGTTACTCCAAGCAGTTTAGTCTCCTCAACTTGCTCAGTTTCCACATGATTCATTACTAGACATAGTGGAGGTTTAGGGTTTCATGAATGATGTGTCCCAAATACAATGCTTTTAGTTTTGGAAATATTTTTGAGTAACTTACTCCTTGCTACCCATTCCGAATCTTACTTTAGCTCTTTGTTAAGTGTTGCAGTCATTTCAGTCGCTGTAGTAGCTGACGTGTAAGTGTTGAGTAATCGGCATACATAGACACACTGGCCTTACTCAAAGCCAGTTTAATGTCATTAGTAAAGACTGAACAAAGCAAGGGGCCCGAACATCTGCCCTGGGGAATTCCTGATTCTACCTGGATTATGTTGGAGAGGCTTCCATTAACGAACACCCTCTGTGTTCTGTTAGACAGGTAACCCTTTATCCATATTATAGGAGTGGGTGTAACGCCATAACACACATTTTTCCAGCAGCAGACTATGATCAATAACGTCAAAAGTTGCACTGAAGTCTAACAAGACATCCCCCACAATAATTTTATCATCAATTTCTCTCAGCCAATCATCAGTCATTTGTGTAAGTGCTGTGCTTGTTGAATGTCCTTTCCTTCCGGTGGTGAAAGTCTGTTGTCAGTTTGTTTACTGTAAAATGGTATCATTGTGGTCAAACACAGGTTTGGTAACAGGCTGATTGATCGGCTATTTGAGCCAGTAAAGGGGGCTTTACTATTCTTGGGTAGCAGAATTACTTTTGCTTCCCTCCAGACCTGAGGGCAAACACATTCTAGTAGGTTTCAATTGAAGATGTGGCAAATAGGAGTCGCACTATCGTCTGCTATTATCCTCAGTAATTTTCCATCCAGATTGTCAGACCCAGGTGGCTTGTCATTGTTGATAGACAACAATAAGACTTTCACCTCTTTCACACTGACTTCACGGAATTTAAAAGGACAATTCTTTCATAATTTGGTCACATATACTTGGATCTGTAGCGTTGATTGTGTGACTATGTGTTCTCTGTTGTAATGTTATGCCTCTTGTTCAGGTCCTTATTATAACTGAGAATTGGTTCAAAATGTTGTTCTGTTCCAAAATGTTCCAATCTGTTCCAGCTAGGCAACATCAGAGCTCTGAGTGTGTTAGGGGGACAGATGAACACAATGTTCCCTCTGCCAATACAAAACCGAGTAAGAGAGAGTGAGTGAGACAGAGAGAGAGACAGAGAGAGAGAGAGACAGACAGACAGAGAGACAGAGAGAGAGAGACAGACAGAGAGAGAGACAGACAGAGAGAGAGACAGACAGAGAGAGACAGACAGACAGAGTGTGACAGACAGACAGACAGACAACTTTCCCAAATGACACCCTATTCCCTACATGATGTAGAACTCTCCCTAATGACACCCTATTCCCCACATGATGTAGAACTCTCCCTAATGACACCCTATTACCTACATGATGTAGAACTCTCCCGAATGACACCCTATTCCCTACATGATGTAGAACTCTCCCTAATGACATCCTATTCCCCACATGATGTAGAACTCTCCCTAATGACACCCTATTACCTACATGATGTAGAACTCTCCCGAATGACACCCTATTCCCTACATGATGTAGAACTCTCCCGAATGACACCCTATTCCCTACATGATGTAGAACTCTCCCTAATGACACCCTATTCCCTACATGATGTAGAACTCTCCCGAATGACACCCTATTCCCTACAGGATGTAGAACTCTCCCTAATGACACCCTATTCCCTACATGATGTAGAACTCTCCCTAATGACACCCTATTCCCTACAGGATGTAGAACTCTCCCTAATGACACCCTATTCCCTACAGGATGTAGAACTCTCCCTAATGACACCCTATTCCCTACATGATGTAGAACTCTCCCTAATGACACCCTATTCCCCACATGATGTAGAACTCACCCTAATGACACCCTATTCCCCACATGATGTAGAACTCACCCTAATGACACCCTATTCCCTACAGGATGTAGAACTCTCCCTAATGACACCCTATTACCTACATGATGTAGAACTCTCCCTAATGACACCCTATTCCCTACAGGATGTAGAACTCTCCCTAATGACACCCTATTCCCTACAGGATGTAGAACTCTGCCTAATGACACCCTATTCCCTACAGGATGTAGAACTCTCAATAATGACACCCTATTCCCTACAGGATGTAGAACTCTCAATAATGACACCCTATTCCCCAGATGATGTAGAACTCTCCCTAATGACACCCTATTCCCTACATGATGTAGAACTCTCCCGAATGACACCCTATTACCTACAGGATGTAGAACTCTCCCTAATGACACCCTATTACCTACAGGATGTAGAACTCTCCCAAATGACACCCTATTCCCCACATGATGTAGAACTCTCCCTAATGACACCCTATTCCCTACAGGATGTAGAACTCTCCCTAATGACACCCTATTCCCTACAGGATGTAGAACTCTCCCTAATGACACCCTATTCCCTACAGGATGTAGAACTCTCCCTAATGACACCCTATTCCCCACAGGATGTAGAACTCTCAATAATGACACCCTATTCCCTACATGATGTAGAACTCTGCCTAATGACACCCTATTCCCTACAGGATGTAGAACTCTCCCTAATGACACCCTATTACCTACATGATGTAGAACTCTCCCGAATGACACCCTATTCCCTACAGGATGTAGAACTCTCCCTAATGACACCCTATTCCCCACATGATGTAGAACTCTCCCTAATGACACCCTATTCCCTACAGGATGTAGAACTCTGCCTAATGACACCCTATTCCCCACAGGATGTAGAACTCTCCCTAATGACACCCTATTCCCTACAGGATGTAGAACTCTCCCTAATGACACCCTATTCCCCAGATGATGTAGAACTCTCCCTAATGACACCCTATTCCCTACAGGATGTAGAACTCTCCCTAATGACACCCTATTCCCTACATGATGTAGAACTCTCCCGAATGACACCCTATTCCCTACAGGATGTAGAACTCTCCCTAATGACACCCTATTCCCTACATGATGTAGAACTCTCCCTAATGACACCCTATTCCCTACAGGATGTAGAACTCTCCCTAATGACACCCTATTCCCTACAGGATGTAGAACTCTCCCTAATGACACCCTATTCCCTACATGATGTAGAACTCTCCCTAATGACACCCTATTCCCCACATGATGTAGAACTCACCCTAATGACACCCTATTCCCCACATGATGTAGAACTCACCCTAATGACACCCTATTCCCTACAGGATGTAGAACTCTCCCTAATGACACCCTATTACCTACATGATGTAGAACTCTCCCTAATGACACCCTATTCCCTACAGGATGTAGAACTCTCCCTAATGACACCCTATTCCCTACAGGATGTAGAACTCTGCCTAATGACACCCTATTCCCTACAGGATGTAGAACTCTCAATAATGACACCCTATTCCCTACAGGATGTAGAACTCTCAATAATGACACCCTATTCCCCAGATGATGTAGAACTCTCCCTAATGACACCCTATTCCCTACATGATGTAGAACTCTCCCGAATGACACCCTATTCCCTACAGGATGTAGAACTCTCCCTAATGACACCCTATTCCCCACATGATGTAGAACTCTCCCTAATGACACCCTATTCCCTACAGGATGTAGAACTCTGCCTAATGACACCCTATTCCCCACAGGATGTAGAACTCTCCCTAATGACACCCTATTCCCTACAGGATGTAGAACTCTCCCTAATGACACCCTATTCCCCAGATGATGTAGAACTCTCCCTAATGACACCCTATTCCCTACAGGATGTAGAACTCTCCCTAATGACACCCTATTCCCTACATGATGTAGAATTCTCCCTAATGACACCCTATTACATACATGATGTAGAACTCTCCCTAATGACACCCTATTCCCTACAGGACGTAGAACTCTCCCTAATGACACCCTATTACCTACATGATGTAGAACTCTCCCTAATGACACCCTATTACCTACAGGATGTAGAACTCTCCCTAATGACACCCTATTATCCACATGATGTAGAACTCTCCCTAATGACACCCTATTACCTACAGGATGTAGAACTCTCCCTAATGACACCCTATTATCCACATGATGTAGAACTCTCCCTAATGACACCCTATTACCTACATGATGTAGAATTCTCCCTAATGACACCCTATTACCTACATGATGTAGAACTCTCCCTAATGACACCCTATTCCCTACAGGACGTAGAACTCTCCCTAATGACACCCTATTACCTACATGATGTAGAACTCTCCCTAATGACACCCTATTACCTACAGGATGTAGAACTCTCCCAAATGACACCCTATAAACAAATCCATACATTATTGACTGAATGACAGATTGTTACCTTGTCAGCTCGGGGATTTGATCTTGCGACCTTTCAGTTACAAGTGCATCACTCCAACACTCCAACCACTAGGCTACCTGCCGCCCCAAGGTGTGTCTTGCCGCCCTACGGTCCAATATGAGCGTTGGACTTGTAACCGTAAAGGTTGCTCGATCAAGTCCTTTAGCTGACAAGGTAAAAAAAACTGTTGCTCTGAACAGGCAGTTAACCCACTGTTCCTAGGCCATCATTGAAAATAAGAATTTGTTCTTACCTGACTTGCCTAGTTAAATAAATCTAAGATTAAAAACATAGTAACCAAAAAGTGTTAAACCAATTAAAATGTATTTGAGATTCTTCAAAGTAGCCACTCTTTGCCTTGATGACAGCTTTGCACACTCTTGGCGTTCTCTCAACCAGCTTCATGAGGTGCTCACCTGGAACGTATTTCAATTTGTTTGTGGAATTTATTTCCTTCTAAGTGCATTTGAGCTATTTGAGCCAATAGCCCTATTTGGTAAAAGTCCATATTATGGCAAGAACAGCTCAAATAAGCAAAGAGTCCATCATGACAGTCCATCATTTCTTTAAGACATGAAGCTCAGTCAATCAGGAACATTTCAAGAACTTTTAAAGATTCTTCAAGTGCAGTCAAAAACAACATAAAGCATTATGGTGAAACTGGCTCTCATGAGGACGGCCACAGGAAAGGAAGACTCATATGTCACGCCTTGGTCTTAGTATTTTGTGTTTTCTTTAATTATTTGTTCAGGCCAGGGTGTGACATGGGTTTATTGTATTGTCGTATTGGGGTTTTTGTAGGCATTGGGATTGTGGTTGATTAGGGGTGTGTTTTGTTGTTTTGTATTTGTATCAGTTATTTCATGTACCGCGATTCATTCATTAAAGACATGAGTAACCACCACGCTGCATTTCGGTCCGACTTTCTTTCGACAAACGAAGAACGCCGTTACACCATAGTTACAAATGCTGCAGAGGATACGTTAATTAGATTCACCAACCTCAGAAATTGGAGCCCAAATAAATGCTTCACAGTTTAAGTAATGGACACATCTCAACATCAGTTGCTCAGAAAACACAGCGTGAATCGCTGCAAAGAAACCACTACCAAAGGACACCAATATGAAGAAGAGACTTCTTGAGCAATGGACATTAGACCGTTGGAAATCTGTCCTTTAGTCTGATGAGTACAAATTTGAGAATTTGGGTTCCAACCGCCGTGTCTTTGTGAGACACAGAGTAGGTGAACAGAGGATCTCTGCATGTGTGGTTCCCAATGTGAAGCATGGAGGAGGAGGTGCGATGGTGTCGGGGTGCTTTTCTGGTGACATTGTCTGTGATTTATTTAGAACCACACTTAACCAGCATGGCTACAACACTGTTCTGGTTTGCACTCAGTGGAACTATCATATGTTTTGGACAGGGCTGCATCAGATGACCTGGCCTCCACAATCACCCGACCTTAATCAATTTGAGATGGTTTGGGATGAGTTGGACTGCAGAGTGAAGAAAAGCAGCCAACAAGTGCTCAGCATATTTGGGAACTCCTTCAAGACTGTTGGAAAAGCATTCCAGGTGAAACTGGTTGAGAGAATGCCAAGTGTGCGAAGCGATCATCAAGGCAAAGGGTGGCTACTTTGAAGAATCTAAAATCTAAAATATATTTTTGAACACTTTGGTTACCACATGATTCTATATTTTTTATTTCATAGTTTTGACGTCTTCACTATTTTTTCTACAATATTTTCTACAATGTAGAAAATAGTAAAAAAAAGAAAAACCAAGTGTGTCCAAACTTTTGACTGGTACTGTACGTACATATGAGCATAATTTAATAAAGTAACATGAAATGACTCTCTATCCAACCAGCTCTTTTTAAGGTATTGCCCCAAAGAGAATTTGTAACTACCTCCTCACAATCCCCAGTAAACTTTCACCATGGCTTTTACCCAAAACGCATGGCATTACTTATCCATGACTGATGTTGTCAACAATAAGAAACACAAGGCGGAAATGTTTTATACCAAAATAATACCACCCGTTGTGAAAATCTAAATATTTTGCTCTAGAATGAACCAATACTTATTTATTTAGGGGAAGATCTAAAGTTGCGTGATTGATTTAGACGTGTTTTTTTGTGTCTTTCTGACTGGCAACTTTGTTTAAATGACTATCAACAATGTTGAAGGGAACACTTACAGTAGTTTTCTCAGTTATCTTCCCCCTCCTGTAGTTTAAATGACTATCAACAATGTTGAAGGGAACACTTACAGTAGTTTTCTCAGTTATCTTCCCCCTCCTGTAGTTTAAATGACTATCAACAATGTTGAAGGGAACACTTACAGTAGTTTTCTCAGTTATCTTCCCCCTCCTGTAGTTTAAATGACTATCAACAATGTTGAAGGGAACACTTACTGTAGTTTTCTCAGTTATCTTCCCCCTCCTGTAGTTTAAATGACTATCAACAATGTTGAAGGGAACACTTACAGTAGTTTTCTCAGTTATCTTCCCCCTCCTGTAGTTTAAATGACTATCAACAATGTTGAAGGGAACACTTACAGTAGTTTTCTCAGTTATCTTCCCCCTCCTGTAGTTTAAATGACTATCAACAATGTTGAAGGGAACACTTACAGTAGTTTTCTCAGTTATCTTCCCCTCCTGTAGTTTAAATGACTATCAACAATGTTGAAGGGAACACTTACAGTAGTTTTCTCAGTTATCTTCCCCTCCTGTAGTTTAAATGACTATCAACAATGTTGAAGGGAACACTTACAGTAGTTTTCTCAGTTATCTTCCCCTCCTGTAGTTTAAATGACTATCAACAATGTTGAAGGGAACACTTACAGTAGTTTTCTCAGTTATCTTCCCCCTCCTGTAGTTTAAATGACTATCAACAATGTTGAAGGGAACACTTACAGTAGTTTTCTCAGTTATCTTCCCCTCCTGTAGTTTAAATGACTATCAACAATGTTGAAGGGAACACTTACAGTAGTTTTCTCAGTTATCTTCCCCCTCCTGTAGTTTAAATGACTATCAACAATGTTGAAGGGAACACTTACAGTAGTTTTCTCAGTTATCTTCCCCTCCTGTAGTTTAAATGACTATCAACAATGTTGAAGGGAACACTTACAGTAGTTTTCTCAGTTATCTTCCCCCTCCTGTAGTTTAAATGACTATCAACAATGTTGAAGGGAACACTTACAGTAGTTTTCTCAGTTATCTTCCCCCTCCTGTAGTTTAAATGACTATCAACAATGTTGAAGGGAACACTTACAGTAGTTTTCTCAGTTATCTTCCCCCTCCTGTAGTTTAAATGACTATCAACAATGTTGAAGGGAACACTTACTGTAGTTTTCTCAGTTATCTTCCCCCTCCTGTAGTTTAAATGACTATCAACAATGTTGAAGGGAACACTTACAGTAGTTTTCTCAGTTATCTTCCCCTCCTGTAGTTTAAATGACTATCAACAATGTTGAAGGGAACACTTACAGTAGTTTTCTCAGTTATCTTCCCCCTCCTGTAGTTTAAATGACTATCAACAATGTTGAAGGGAACACTTACAGTAGTTTTCTCAGTTATCTTCCCCCTCCTGTAGTTTAAATGACTATCAACAATGTTGAAGGGAACACTTACAGTAGTTTTCTCAGTTATCTTCCCCCTCCTGTAGTTTAAATGACTATCAACAATGTTGAAGGGAACACTTACAGTAGTTTTCTCAGTTATCTTCCCCCTCCTGTAGTTTAAATGACTATCAACAATGTTGAAGGGAACACTTACAGTAGTTTTCTCAGTTATCTTCCCCCTCCTGTAGTTTAAATGACTATCAACAATGTTGAAGGGAACACTTACAGTAGTTTTCTCAGTTATCTTCCCCCTCCTGTAGTTTAAATGACTATCAACAATGTTGAAGGGAACACTTACAGTAGTTTTCTCAGTTATCTTCCCCCTCCTGTAGTTTAAATGACTATCAACAATGTTGAAGGGAACACTTACAGTAGTTTTCTCAGTTATCTTCCCCCTCCTGTAGTTGCCGTGTCACTGCATTTAATCCCCATCGATATACAGAATGTGAACTTGATAAACACATGGGTGACAATGTAAAAATTTGTATATTTACATTGATAAATATTTTAATTGATAAATGATCCAATTGGTTTTGTCCCATCGCTGGACTCAGGAGAGGCAAAGGGCGAGAGCCATGCATCCTGCAAAACACAACCCAACAGCACTGCTTAACCCGTACACCAGACACACCAATGTGTTGTAGGTAACATTGTACAGCTGGAGACCGAAGTCAGTGGGCATGCGCCCAACCAATAACCTCTTGAGTGTAGGGGGCAGTATTTTGATGTTTGGATGAAAAACGGACCCAAATGAAACTGCCTATTTCTCAGGCGCAGATTCTAGAATATGCATATAATTGTCAGATTAGGATAGAAAACACTCTAAAGTTTCCAAAACTGTCAAAATATTGTCTGTGAGTATAACAGAACTGATATTGCAGGCGGAAACCTGAGGAAAATCCAACCAGGAAGTGTTGTTTTTCCTGAAACCTCTCTGTTCCATTTAAAGGGACATCAACCAGATTCCTTTTCCTATGGCTTTCCCATGGTGTGAACAGTCTTTAGATATAGTTTCAGGCTTTTATTTTGAAAAATGTGCGAGAAAGATCACAGCATGCGCAACAGCTTGGAGCAGACATTTTCTTTCTCTCTCCTATCGAAGAAGCTACAGTCCCGGCTGAAATATTATCAATTATATATTGTAAAAACAACCTGAGGATTGATTATCTGATATGTTTCTACGAACATTACGGATACTATTTGGAATTTTCATCTGCGATGTCATGACCGCTCGAGCCTGTGGATTTCTGAACATAACGCGCCAACCAAATGGAGGTATTTTGGATATAAAAATCATCTTCATGGAACAAAAGGAACATTTTTTGTGTAACTGGGAGTCTCGTGAGTGCAAACATCCGAAGGTCATCAAAGGTAAGCGATTAATTTTATTGCTTTTCTGACTTTGGTGACCAATCTACTTGGCTTCTAGCTGTTTGTAATGTTTTGTCTACTGAGAAAGATATCCTTACATAAACGCTTGGTATGCTTGCGCCAAAAAGCTTTTTTGAAATCTGACACACCAGTTGGATTAACAACAAGCTAAGCTGTGTTTTGCTATATTGCACTCGAGATTTAATGAAAATTAAATATTTGTAGTAATTGAATTTGATTTTGGCGCTCTGCAATTCAGCGGATGTTGACGAAAATTATCCAGCTAACGGAATGGGTGCATCAAGAAGATAAGGAGTTGCTAGAGCACGATGGGACATCCCAGCCGGCCAAACCCTCCCCTAACCCAGACAACGCTAGGCCAATTGTACCTCGCCTCATGGGTCTACCGGTCACAGCCGGCTACGACACAGCCCGGGATCGAACCCGGCTCTGTAGTGACACCTCTAGTACTGAGCTGCAGTACCTTAGACCACTCGGGAGACCAGGTCAAAAAGTTTTTTGGTCCAATGTCTACG
Source organism: Oncorhynchus keta (assembly GCF_023373465.1). Lineage (NCBI taxonomy): Eukaryota > Metazoa > Chordata > Actinopteri > Salmoniformes > Salmonidae > Oncorhynchus > Oncorhynchus keta. The sequence goes on along the minus strand of NC_068429.1, from coordinate 2,151,782 downwards.
ATTGACATCCATTTGAGACATTGTTAGACACTTTTCCCCGATAGTAAAGTCCAGGAGAAATTATGGTTTGTGAGTTAAAGTAAGAATGATGTCAGTTTTGATTTTAAAACCAATCAGTGAAGTGATAATTAGTGACAAATAGATGATCCACTTGTGGCTCTGAGAGGTGGGCGTCGCTTCAGCAACTACTAACCACAGCTACCGACCACTACTGGCAACAACCACACAACTACTAACGACAGCTACCGGCCACTACTGGCAACAACCACACAACTACTAACCACAGCTACCGACCACTACTGGCAACAACCACACAACTACTAACGACAGCTACCGGCCACTACTGGCAACAACCACACAACTACTAACCACAGCTACCGACCACTACTGGCAACAACCACACAACTACTAACCACAGCTACCGACCACTACTGGCAACAACCACACAACTACTAACCACAGCTACCGACCACTACTGGCAACAACCACACAACTACTAACCACAGCTACCGACCACTACTGGCAACAACCACACAACTACTAACCACAGCTACCGACCACTACTGGCAACAACCACACAACTACTAACCACAGCTACCGACCACTACTGGCAACAACCACACAACTACTAACCACAGCTACCGACCACTACTGGCAACAACCACACAACTACTAACGACAGCTACCGGCCACTACTGGCAACAACCACACAACTATTAACCACAGCTACCGACCACTACTGGCAACAACCACACAACTACTAACCACAGCTACCGACCACTACTGACAACAACCACACAACTACTAACCACAGCTACCGACCACTACTGGCAACAACCACGCAACTACTAACCACAGCTACCGACCACTACTGGCAACAACCACACAACTACTAACCACAGCTACCGACCACTACTGGCAACAACCACACAACTACTAACCACAGCTACCGACCACTACTGGCAACAACCACACAACTACTAACCACAGCTACCGACCACTACTGGCAACAACCACACAACTACTAACCACAGCTACCGACCACTACTGGCAACAACCACACAACTACTAAACACAGCTACCGACCACTACTGGCAACAACCACACAACTACTAACCACAGCTACCGACCACTACTGGCAACAACCACACAACTACTAACCACAGCTACCGGCCACTACTGGCAACAACCACACAACTACTAACCACAGCTACCGACCACTACTGGCAACAACCACACAACTACTAACCACAGCTACCGACCACTACTGGCAACAACCACACAACTACTATACACAGCTACCGACCACTACTGGCAACAACCACACAACTACTAACCACAGCTACCGACCACTACTGGCAACAACCACACAACTACTAACCACAGCTACCGACCACTACTGGCAACAACCACACAACTACTAACCACAGCTACCGACCACTACTGGCAACAACCACACAACTACTAACCACAGCTACCGACCACTACTGGCAACAACCACACAACTACTAACCACAGCTACCGACCACTACTGGCAACAACCACACAACTACTAACGACAGCTTCCGGCCACTACTGGCAACAACCACACAACTACTAACCACAGCTACCGACCACTACTGGCAACAACCACACAACTACTAACGACAGCTACCGGCCACTACTGGCAACAACCACACAACTACTAACCACAGCTACCGACCACTACTGGCAACAACCACACAACTACTAACCACAGCTACCGACCACTACTGGCAACAACCACACAACTACTAACCACAGCTACCGACCACTACTGGCAACAACCACACAACTACTAACCACAGCTACCGACCACTACTGGCAACAACCACACAACTACTAACGACAGCTACCGGCCACTACTGGCAACAACCACACAACTACTAACCACAGCTACCGGCCACTACTGGCAACAACCACACAACTACTAACCACAGCTACCGACCACTACTGGCAACAACCACACAACTACTAACCACAGCTACCGACCACTACTGGCAACAACCACACAACTACTAACCACAGCTACCGACCACTACTGGCAACAACCACACAACTACTAACGACAGCTACCGGCCACTACTGGCAACAACCACACAACTATTAACCACAGCTACCGACCACTACTGGCAACAACCACACAACTACTAACCACAGCTACCGACCACTACTGACAACAACCACACAACTACTAACCACAGCTACCGACCACTACTGGCAACAACCACGCAACTACTAACCACAGCTACCGGCCACTACTGGCAACAACCACACAACTACTAACCACAGCTACCGACCACTACTGGCAACAACCACACAACTACTAACCACAGCTACCGACCACTACTGGCAACAACCACACAACTACTAACCACAGCTACCGACCACTACTGGCAACAACCACACAACTACTAACCACAGCTACCGACCACTACTGGCAACAACCACACAACTACTAAACACAGCTACCGACCACTACTGGCAACAACCACACAACTACTAACCACAGCTACCGACCGCTACTGGCAACAACCACACAACTACTAACCACAGCTACCGGCCACTACTGGCAACAACCACACAACTACTAACCACAGCTACCGACCACTACTGGCAACAACCACACAACTACTAACCACAGCTACCGACCACTACTGGCAACAACCACACAACTACTAAACACAGCTACCGACCACTACTGGCAACAACCACACAACTACTAACCACAGCTACCGACCACTACTGGCAACAACCACACAACTACTAACCACAGCTACCGACCACTACTGGCAACAACCACACAACTACTAACCACAGCTACCGACCACTACTGGCAACAACCACACAACTACTAACCACAGCTACCGACCACTACTGGCAACAACCACACAACTACTAACCACAGCTACCGACCACTACTGGCAACAACCACACAACTACTAACCACAGCTACCGGCCACTACTGGCAACAACCACACAACTACTAACCACAGCTACCGACCACTACTGGCAACAACCACACAACTACTAACGACAGCTACCGCCACTACTGGCAACAACCACACAACTACTAACACAGCTACCGACCACTACTGGCAACAACCACACAACTACTAACCACAGCTACCGACCACTACTGGCAACAACCACACAACTACTAACCACAGCTACCGACCACTACTGGCAACAACCACACAACTACTAACGACAGCTACCGGCCACTACTGGCAACAACCACACAACTATTAACCACAGCTACCGACCACTACTGGCAACAACCACACAACTACTAACCACAGCTACCGACCACTACTGACAACAACCACACAACTACTAACCACAGCTACCGACCACTACTGGCAACAACCACGCAACTACTTACCACAGCTACCGGCCACTACTGGCAACAACCACACAACTACTAACCACAGCTACCGACCACTACTGGCAACAACCACACAACTACTAACCACAGCTAGCGACCACTACTGGCAACAACCACACAACTACTAACCACAGCTACCGACCACTACTGGCAACAACCACACAACTACTTCCACAGCTACCGACCACTACTGGCAACAACCACACAACTACTAACCACAGCTACCACAGCTACTGACCACTACTGGCAACAACCACACAACTACTAACCACAGCTACCGACCACTACTGGCAACAACCACACAACTACTTCCACAGCTACCGACCACTACTGGCAACAACCACACAACTACTAACCACAGCTACCGACCACTACTGGCAACAACCACACAACTACTAACCACAGCTACTGACCACTACTGGCAACAACCACACAACTACTAACCACAGCTACCGCCACTACTGGCAACAACCACACAACTACTAACCACAGCTACTGACCACTACTAGCAACAACCACACAACTACTAACCACAGCTACCGGCCACTACTGGCAACAACCACACAACTACTTCCACAGCTACCGACCACTACTGGCAACAACCACACAACTACTTACAAAGCCACCCGCCCCTTCCGGCAACAACCACACAACTACTAACCACAGCTACTGACCACTACTGGCAACAACCACACAACTACTAACCACAGCTACTGACCACTACTGGCAACAACCACACAACTACTTCCACAGCTACCGACCACTACTGGCAACAACCACACAACTACTAACCACAGCTACTGACCACTACTGGCAACAACCACACAACTACTAACCACAGCTACTGACCACTACTGGCAACAACCACACAACTACTGACCACATCTACCGGCCACTACTGGCAACAACCACACAACTACTTCCACAGCTATCGACCACTACTGGCAACAACCACACAACTACTAACCACAGCTACCGACCACTACTGGCAACAACCACACAACTACTAACCACAGCTACTGACCACTACTGACAACAACCACACAACTACTAACCACAGCTACCGATCACTACTGGCAAAAACCACACAACTACTAACCACAGCTACCGGCCACTACTGGCAACAACCACACAACTACTAACCACAGCTACCGACCACTACTGGCAACAACCACACAACTACTAACCACAGCTACTGACCACTACTGACAACAACCACACAACTACTAACCACAGCTACCGACCACTACTGGCAACAACCACACAACTACTAACCACAGCTACCGATCACTACTGGCAAAAACCACACAACTACTAACCACAGCTACCGGCCACTACTGGCAACAACCACACAACTACTAACCACAGCTACCGACCACTACTGGCAACAACCACACAACTACTTCCACAGCTACCGACCACTACTGGCAACAACCACACAACTACTAACCACAGCTACCGACCACTACTGGCAACAACCACACAACTACTTCCACAGCTACCGACCACTACTGGCAACAACCACACAACTACTTCCACAGCTACCGACCACTACTGGCAACAACCACACAACTACTAACCACAGCTACCGACCACTACTGGCAACAACCACACAACTACTAACCACAGCTACTGACCACTACTGGCAACAACCACACAACTACTGACCACAGCTACCGGCCACTACTGGCAACAACCACACAACTACTTCCACAGCTACCGACCACTACTGGCAACAACCACACAACTACTTCCACAGCTACCGACCACTACTGGCAACAACCACACAACTACTTCCACAGCTACCGACCACTACTGGCAACAACCACACAACTACTAACCACAGCTACTGACCACTACTGACAACAACCACACAACTACTAACCACAGCTACCGATCACTACTGGCAACAACCACACAACTACTAACCACAGCTACCGACCACTACTGGCAACAACCACACAACTACTAACCACAGCTACCGACCACTACTGGCAACAACCACACAACTACTTCCACAGCTACCGACCACTACTGGCAACAACCACACAACTACTAACCACAGCTACCGACCACTACTGGCAACAACCACACAACTACTAACCACAGCTACCGACCACTACTGGCAACAACCACACAACTATTAACCACAGCTACCGACCACTACTGGCAACAACCACACAACTACTAACCACAGCTACCGACCACTACTGACAACAACCACACAACTACTAACCACAGCTACCGACCACTACTGGCAACAACCACGCAACTACTAACCACAGCTACCGCCACTACTGGCAACAACCACACAACTACTAACCACAGCTACCGACCACTACTGGCAACAACCACACAACTACTAACCACAGCTACCGACCACTACTGGCAACAACCACACAACTACTAACCACAGCTACCGACCACTACTGGCAACAACCACACAACTACTAACCACAGCTACCGACCACTACTGGCAACAACCACACAACTACTAAACACAGCTACCGACCACTACTGGCAACAACCACACAACTACTAACCACAGCTACCGACCGCTACTGGCAACAACCACACAACTACTAACCACAGCTACCGGCCACTACTGGCAACAACCACACAACTACTAACCACAGCTACCGACCACTACTGGCAACAACCACACAACTACTAACCACAGCTACCGACCACTACTGGCAACAACCACACAACTACTAAACACAGCTACCGACCACTACTGGCAACAACCACACAACTACTAACCACAGCTACCGACCACTACTGGCAACAACCACACAACTACTAACCACAGCTACCGACCACTACTGGCAACAACCACACAACTACTAACCACAGCTACCGACCACTACTGGCAACAACCACACAACTACTAACCACAGCTACCGACCACTACTGGCAACAACCACACAACTACTAACCACAGCTACCGACCACTACTGGCAACAACCACACAACTACTAACGACAGCTACCGGCCACTACTGGCAACAACCACACAACTACTAACCACAGCTACCGACCACTACTGGCAACAACCACACAACTACTAACGACAGCTACCGGCCACTACTGGCAACAACCACACAACTACTAACCACAGCTACCGACCACTACTGGCAACAACCACACAACTACTAACCACAGCTACCGACCACTACTGGCAACAACCACACAACTACTAACCACAGCTACCGACCACTACTGGCAACAACCACACAACTACTAACGACAGCTACCGCCACTACTGGCAACAACCACACAACTATTAACCACAGCTACCGACCACTACTGGCAACAACCACACAACTACTAACCACAGCTACCGACCACTACTGACAACAACCACACAACTACTAACCACAGCTACCGACCACTACTGGCAACAACCACGCAACTACTTACCACAGCTACCGCCACTACTGGCAACAACCACACAACTACTAACCACAGCTACCGACCACTACTGGCAACAACCACACAACTACTAACCACAGCTAGCGACCACTACTGGCAACAACCACACAACTACTAACCACAGCTACCGACCACTACTGGCAACAACCACACAACTACTTCCACAGCTACCGACCACTACTGGCAACAACCACACAACTACTAACCACAGCTACCACAGCTACTGACCACTACTGGCAACAACCACACAACTACTAACCACAGCTACCGACCACTACTGGCAACAACCACACAACTACTTCCACAGCTACCGACCACTACTGGCAACAACCACACAACTACTAACCACAGCTACCGACCACTACTGGCAACAACCACACAACTACTAACCACAGCTACTGACCACTACTGGCAACAACCACACAACTACTAACCACAGCTACCGGCCACTACTGGCAACAACCACACAACTACTAACCACAGCTACTGACCACTACTGGCAACAACCACACAACTACTAACCACAGCTACCGGCCACTACTGGCAACAACCACACAACTACTTCCACAGCTACCGACCACTACTGGCAACAACCACACAACTACTTCCACAGCTACCGACCACTACTGGCAACAACCACACAACTACTAACCACAGCTACTGACCACTACTGGCAACAACCACACAACTACTAACCACAGCTACTGACCACTACTGGCAACAACCACACAACTACTTCCACAGCTACCGACCACTACTGGCAACAACCACACAACTACTAACCACAGCTACTGACCACTACTGGCAACAACCACACAACTACTAACCACAGCTACTGACCACTACTGGCAACAACCACACAACTACTGACCACATCTACCGCCACTACTGGCAACAACCACACAACTACTTCCACAGCTATCGACCACTACTGGCAACAACCACACAACTACTAACCACAGCTACCGACCACTACTGGCAACAACCACACAACTACTAACCACAGCTACTGACCACTACTGACAACAACCACACAACTACTAACCACAGCTACCGATCACTACTGGCAAAAACCACACAACTACTAACCACAGCTACCGGCCACTACTGGCAACAACCACACAACTACTAACCACAGCTACCGACCACTACTGGCAACAACCACACAACTACTAACCACAGCTACTGACCACTACTGACAACAACCACACAACTACTAACCACAGCTACCGACCACTACTGGCAACAACCACACAACTACTAACCACAGCTACCGATCACTACTGGCAAAAACCACACAACTACTAACCACAGCTACCGCCACTACTGGCAACAACCACACAACTACTAACCACAGCTACCGACCACTACTGGCAACAACCACACAACTACTTCCACAGCTACCGACCACTACTGGCAACAACCACACAACTACTAACCACAGCTACCGACCACTACTGGCAACAACCACACAACTACTACCACAGCTACCGACCACTACTGGCAACAACCACACAACTACTTCCACAGCTACCGACCACTACTGGCAACAACCACACAACTACTAACCACAGCTACCGACCACTACTGGCAACAACCACACAACTACTAACCACAGCTACTGACCACTACTGGCAACAACCACACAACTACTGACCACAGCTACCGGCCACTACTGGCAACAACCACACAACTACTTCCACAGCTACCGACCACTACTGGCAACAACCACACAACTACTTCCACAGCTACCGACCACTACTGGCAACAACCACACAACTACTTCCACAGCTACCGACCACTACTGGCAACAACCACACAACTACTAACCACAGCTACTGACCACTACTGACAACAACCACACAACTACTAACCACAGCTACCGATCACTACTGGCAACAACCACACAACTACTAACCACAGCTACCGACCACTACTGGCAACAACCACACAACTACTAACCACAGCTACCGACCACTACTGGCAACAACCACACAACTACTTCCACAGCTACCGACCACTACTGGCAACAACCACACAACTACTAACCACAGCTACCGACCACTACTGGCAACAACCACACAACTACTTCCACAGCTACCGACCACTACTGGCAACAACCACACAACTACTTCCACAGCTACCGACCACTACTGGCAACAACCACACAACTACTAACCACAGCTACCGACCACTACTGGCAACAACCACACAACTACTAACCACAGCTACTGACCACTACTGGCAACAACCACACAACTACTGACCACAGCTACCGGCCACTACTGGCAACAACCACACAACTACTTCCACAGCTACCGACCACTACTGGCAACAACCACACAACTACTTCCACAGCTACCGACCACTACTGGCAACAACCACACAACTACTTCCACAGCTACCGACCACTACTGGCAACAACCACACAACTACTAACCACAGCTACTGACCACTACTGGCAACAACCACACAACTACTAACCACAGCTACTGACCACTACTGGCAACAACCACACAACTACTGACCACATCTACCGGCCACTACTGGCAACAACCACACAACTACTTCCACAGCTACCGACCACTACTGGCAACAACCACACAACTACTAACCACAGCTACCGACCACTACTGGCAACAACCACACAACTACTAACCACAGCTACTGACCACTACTGACAACAACCACACAACTACTAACCACAGCTACCGATCACTACTGGCAAAAACCACACAACTACTAACCACAGCTACCGGCCACTACTGGCAACAACCACACAACTACTAACCACAGCTACCGACCACTACTGGCAACAACCACACAACTACTAACCACAGCTACTGACCACTACTGACAACAACCACACAACTACTAACCACAGCTACAGACCACTACTGGCAACAACCACACAACTACTAACCACAGCTACCGACCACTACTGGCAACAACCACACAACTACTAACCACAGCTACTGACCACTACTGACAACAACCACACAACTACTAACCACAGCTACCGATCACTACTGGCAAAAACCACACAACTACTAACCACAGCTACCGGCCACTACTGGCAACAACCACACAACTACTAACCACAGCTACCGACCACTACTGGCAACAACCACACAACTACTTCCACAGCTACCGACCACTACTGGCAACAACCACACAACTACTAACCACAGCTACCGGCCACTACTGGCAACAACCACACAACTACTAACCACAGCTACCGACCACTACTGGCAACAACCACACAACTACTAACCACAGCTACTGACCACTACTGACAACAACCACACAACTACTAACCACAGCTACCGACCACTACTGGCAACAACCACACAACTACTTCCACAGCTACCGACCACTACTGGCAACAACCACACAACTACTAACCACAGCTACCGACCACTACTGGCAACAACCACACAACTACTAACCACAGCTACTGACCACTACTGGCAACAACCACGCAACTACTTCCACAGCTACCGACCACTACTGGCAACAACCACACAACTACTAACCACAGCTACCGACCACTACTGGCAACAACCACACAACTACTAACCACAGCTACCGACCACTACTGGCAACAACCACACAACTACTAACCACAGCTACCGACCACTACTGGCAACAACCACACAACTACTAACCACAGCTACCGACCACTACTGGCAACAACCACACAACTACTAACCACAACTACTAACCACAGCTACCGACCACTACTGGCAACAACCACACAACTACTAACCACAGCTACCGACCACTACTGGCAACAACCACACAACTACTGACCACAGCTACCGACCACTACTGGCAACAACCACACAACTACTAACCACAGCTACCGACCACTACTGGCAACAACCACACAACTACTAACCACAACTACTAACCACAGCTACCGACCACTACTGGCAACAACCACACAACTACTAACCACAACTACTAACCACAGCTACCGACCACTACTGGCAACAACCACACAACTACTAACCACAACTACTAACCACAGCTACCGACCACTACTGGCAACAACCACACAACTACTAACCACAACTACTAACCACAGCTACCGACCACTACTGGCAACAACCACACAACTACTAACCACAACTACTAACCACTGTATTTGAGAAAGAATAGTTGAAATATCCATTCCAGAAACTAAAGTTTATATTGTTCACCAACAACATGGTGCATCTCACTGGTGTAGTAATGCATCTCACTGGTGTAGTAATGCATCTCACTGGTGTAGTAATGCATCTCACTGGTATAGTAATGCATCTCACTGGTGTAGTAATGCATCTCACTGGTATAGTAATGTATCTCACTGGTGTAGTAATACATCTCACTGGTCTAGTAATGTATCTCACTGGTCTAGTAATGCATCTCACTGGTCTAGTAATGCATCTCACTGGTCTAGTAATGCATCTCACTGGTCTAGTAATGCATCTCACTGGTGTAGTAATGCATCTCACTGGTATAGTAATGTATCTCACTGGTCTAGTAATGCATCTCACTGGTCTAGTAATGCATCTCACTGGTGTAGTAATGCATCTCACTGGTATAGTAATGTATCTCACTGGTCTAGTAATGCATCTCACTGGTCTAGTAATGCATCTCACTGGTGTAGTAATGCATCTCACTGGTATAGTAATGTATCTCACTGGTCTAGTAATGCATCTCACTGGTCTAGTAATGCATCTCACTGGTGTAGTAATGCATCTCACTGGTATAGTAATGTATCTCACTGGTCTAGTAATGCATCTCACTGGTGTAGTAATGCATCTCACTGGTGTAGTAATGCATCTCACTGGTATAGTAATGCATCTCACTGGTATAGTAATGCATCTCACTGGTGTAGTAATGCATCTCACTGGTATAGTAATGCATCTCACTGGTGTAGTAATGCATCTCACTGGTGTAGTAATGCATCTCACTGGTGTAGTAATGCATCTCACTGGTATAGTAATGCATCTCACTGGTATAGTAATGCATCTCACTGGTATAGTAATGCATCTCACTGGTATAGTAATGCATCTCACTGGTATAGTAATGCATCTCACTGGTATAGTAATGCATCTCACTGGTATAGTAATGCATCTCACTGGTATAGTAATACATCTCACTGGTATAGTAATACATCTCACTGGTATAGTAATGCATCTCACTGGTATAGTAATGCATCTCACTGGTATAGTAATACATCTCACTGGTGTAGTAATACATCTCACTGGTATAGTAATACATCTCACTGGTATAGTAATGCATCTCACTGGTATAGTAATGCATCTCACTGGTATAGTAATACATCTCACTGGTATAGTAATGCATCTCACTGGTATAGTAATGCATCTCACTGGTATAGTAATACATCTCACTGGTATAGTAATGCATCTCACTGGTATAGTAATACATCTCACTGGTATAGTAATGCATCTCACTGGTATAGTAATGCATCTCACTGGTGTAGTAATGCATCTCACTGGTGTAGTAATGCATCTCACTGGTGTAGTAATGCATCTCACTGGTGTAGTAATGCATCTCACTGGTGTAGTAATGCATCTCACTGGTGTAGTAATGTATCTCACTGGTCTAGTAATGCATCTCACTGGTATAGTAATGCATCTCACTGGTGTAGTAATGCATCTCACTGGTGTAGTAATGCATCTCACTGGTGTAGTAATGTATCTCACTGGTCTAGTAATGCATCTCACTGGTATAGTAATGTATCTCACTGGTGTAGTAATGCATCTCACTGGTGTAGTAATGCATCTCACTGGTGTAGTAATGTATCTCACTGGTGTAGTAATGCATCTCACTGGTGTAGTAATGCATCTCACTGGTGTAGTAATGCATTTCACTGGTGTAGTAATGCATCTCACTGGTGTAGTAATGCATTTCACTGGTGTAGTAATGCATCTCACTGGTGTAGTAATGCATCTCACTGGTGTAGTAATGCATCTCACTGGTGTAGTAATGTATCTCACTGGTCTAGTAATGCATCTCACTGGTATAGTAATGCATCTCACTGGTGTAGTAATGCATCTCACTGGTGTAGTAATGCATCTCACTGGTGTAGTAATGTATCTCACTGGTCTAGTAATGCATCTCACTGGTCTAGTAATGCATCTCACTGGTCTAGTAATGCATCTCACTGGTGTAGTAATGCATCTCACTGGTGTAGTAATGCATCTCACTGGTGTAGTAATGCATCTCACTGGTATAGTAATGCATCTCACTGGTCTAGTAATGCATCTCACTGGTCTAGTAATGCATCTCACTGGTATAGTAATGCATCTCACTGGTATAGTAATGCATCTCACTGGTATAGTAATGCATCTCACTGGTATAGTAATGCATCTCACTGGTATAGTAATGCATCTCACTGGTATAGTAATGCATCTCACTGGTGTAGTAATGCATCTCACTGGTATAGTAATGCATCTCACTGGTGTAGTAATGCATCTCACTGGTATAGTAATGCATCTCACTGGTGTAGTAATGCATCTCACTGGTGTAGTAATGCATCTCACTGGTCTACTGATCCAGCCAGTAAAACTCAGATGGTGTAGTAATGCATCTCACTGGTCTACTGATCCAGCCAGTAAAACTCAGATGGTGTAGTAATGCATCTCACTGGTCTACTGATCCAGCCAGTAAAACTCAGATGGTGTAGTAATGCATCTCACTGGTCTACTGATCCAGCCAGTAAAACTCAGATGGTGTAGTAATCTCACTGCTAGTGGCCGGGGACTTTAATACAGCTAAACTTACATTTCTACCAGCGTGTCACATGTGAAACCAGAGGGAAAAAAATCTCTAGACCACTTTTACTCTACACACAGAGACGCGTACAAAGTTCTCCCTCGCCCTCCATTTGGCAAATCTGACCATAATTCTATCCTCCAGATTCCTGCTTACAAGCAAAAATTAAAGCAGGAAGCACCAGTGATTCGCTCAATAAGGAAGTGGTCAAATGAAGCAGATGCTAAACTACAGGACTGTTTAGCACAGACCGGAATATGTTCCTGGATTCATCCAATGGCTTTGAGGAGTACACCACCTCAGTCACCGGCTTCATCAATAAGTGCATAGACGACGTCGCCCCACAGTGACTGTACGTACATATCCCAACCAGAAGCCATGGATTACAGGCAACATCCACAACGAGCTAAAGCTGCCGCTTTCAAGGAGCGGGAGACTAATCCGGACACTTATAATGGTACGCCTTCAGACAAACCATCAAAGATGGCCAAGATTCAATAGAGGATTAAATGGATGTAAATGATTAAGATTGAATCCTACTACACCGGCTCTGTCGCTCTCTGGATGTGAACTATTACGGACTACAAGGGGAAAGCCAACCGCGAGCTGCACAGTGACATGAGCCTACCAGACGAGCTAAATGCTGGTAGCCGATGTGAGCAAGACCTTTAAACAGGTCAACATTCACAAAGGGGCCAGACAGATTTCCAGGATGTGTACGCAAAGCATGCACGGACCAACTGGCAAGTGTCTTCACTGATATTTTCAACCTCTCCCTGACCGAGTCTGTAATACCTACGTTTCAAACAGACCACCATAGTCCATGTGCCCAAGATAGCGAAGGTAACGTGCCTAAATGATTACCGCCCCGTCGGTAGCCATGAAGTGCATTGAAAGGTGGTCATGGCTCACATCAACAGCATCATCCCGGGTACCCTAGACCCACTGTACCCCAGGGGTACGCGCAGCACCATCGGGGTTATGCCAAATAAAAATGTGATTCACGTTTATTTTTTAAGCATTGACATATTTTGTTCTTCACATTTTCAAGCAGTCCATTTATGTTTTCCAACAGGGCTATCTATACATTTGGGTGAGGTCATTTTCTCATCTGAGTAGCCTCGTTTCACTGACAAAAATAAAATGAAATCATCTAGTGTTCAGCGAAATAACAACACAATGTCAAATACAGGAAGCCTAGTCAAATAATGAACATCCAATCACATTAACCGTTACTCATCCAATCACATTAACCGTTACTCATCCAATCACATTAACCGTTACTCATCCAATCACATTAACCGTTACTCATCCAATCACATTAACCGTTACTCTCTCGTGGGAATTCCACAAACGGTCCGTAAACATAGCTGCTGCTCATGAAGGGGTCTGTACTGATGGAGCAAAAGCCATGACAGGGAGACATAGGGGAGTGGTAACACACATTATTGAGGTTGATGATTAAGAAGTTGGAGCTCTTCTCTGTCTGCAATAACAAGGACAACACACAGGTCTTCTCTGTCTGCAATAACAAGGACAACACACAGGTCTTCTCTGTCTGCAATAACAAGGACAACACACAGGTCTTCTCTGTCTGCATTAACAAGGACAACACACAGGTCTTTCCATCATTGTATGATTTTTTTTGTGCAAATTAACTCAAGCTTTCCCTCCCTCCCTCCCTCCCTCCCTCCCTCCCTCGCTTCCTCCCTCCCTCCCTGTCTGTCTGTCGGTCTGTCTGTCTGTCGGTCTGTCTGTCGGTCTGTCTGTCTGTCGGTCTGTCTGTCTGTCGGTCTGTCTGTCGGTCTGTCTGTCTTCCTGTTTGTGTCCCTGTCTGTCTGTCTTCCTGTCAGGCCACGGAGACTGTCTGAGACCCTGTTTTACTCTGTTCTAGTGTAAACTCACTCATGTCTGTCTGTCTTTTTCCTGTCTGTCTTCCTTCCTTCCTTTTCTTGCTGAACAGCCAGCATAGACCAGCATAGACCAGCATAGACCAGCATAGACCAGCATAGACCAGCATAGGCCAGCATACAGTTTTTCACAGCATTGCAGTTAGATTTTTTGAAATGTTTGTTCCAATTGTTGGATATCCCCACTGGCTGGATTCCAATAGGAATTAAACAAGCCAGCACAATGTGACTAGCAGGCTTAATGTGGCCACTGTATTAGGGAAAATCTAGGCCCTCAAAGTCATACCTCATGTACATTTACATCATTTAACAGACACTCTTATCCAGGGCCACTAGGGTGAAGTGCACATTGACAGATTTGTCACCTAGTCAGCTCTGGGATCTGGGCGGGCGACCTTTCGGTTACTGGCCCAACATTCTTAACTGCTAGGCTACCTGCTGCCCAATAAATGTAATGTATTGCCTTGAATAATTAAGCACTTTGATGCTGTTTTTGCTGATCACCAGTGTGCAAAACACAGCGAAGACTGGTCACCGGCAAAACCACAGTGAAGACTGGACACCAGTCTCCAAAACACAGCGAAGACTGGTCACCGGCAAAACCACAATGAAGTCTGGACACCAGTCTCCAAACCACAGTGAAGTCTGGTCACCAGTCTCCAAACCACAGTGAAGTCTGGACACCAGTCTCCAAAACCACAGTGAAGTCTGGACACCAGTTTCCAAAACCCCAATGAAGTCTGGACACCAGTCTCCAAAACCACAGCGAAGACTGGTCACCAGTCTCCAAAACCACAGCGAAGACTGGTCACCAGTCTCCAAAACCACAGTGAAGTCTGGACACCAGTCTCCAAAACACAGTGAAGACTGGACACCAGTCTCCAAAACACAGTGAAGTCTGGACACCAGTCTCCAAACCACAGTGAAGTCTGGACACCAGTCTCCAAAACCCCAATGAAGTCTGGACACCAGTCTCCAAAACCCCAATGAAGTCTGGACACCAGTCTCCAAAACCCCAATGAAGTCTGGACACCAGTCTCCAAACCACAGTGAAGTCTGGACACCAGTCTCCAAACCACAGTGAAGTCTGGACACCAGTAAAACCACAATGAAGTCTGGACACCAGTCTCCAAAACCCCAATGAAGTCTGGACACCAGTCTCCAAAACCCCAATGAAGTCTGGACACCAGTCTCCAAAACCACAGTGAAGACTGGACACCAGTCTCCAAACCACAGTGAAGTCTGGACACCAGTCTCCAAAACCACAGTGAAGTCTGGACACCAGTCTCTAAAACCACAGTGAAGACTGGACACCAGTCTCCAAAACACAGTGAAGTCTGGACACCAGTCTCTAAAACCACAGTGAAGTCTGGACACCAGTCTCTAAAACCACAGTGAAGTCTGGACACCAGTCTCTAAAACCACAGTGAAGTCTGGACACCAGTCTCCAAACCACAGTGAAGTCTGGACACCAGTAAAACCACAATGAAGTCTTGACACCAGTCTCCAAAACACAGTGAAGTCTGGACACCAGCAAAACCACAGTGAAGACTGGACACCAGTCTCTAAAACACAGTGAAGTCTGGACACCAGTCTCCAAAACCACAGTGAAGTCTGGACACCAGTCTCCAAAACATGCCGAAGACTGGTCACCAGCAAAACCACAATGAAGTCTGGACACCAGTCTCCAAACCACAGTGAAGTCTGGACACCAGTAAAACCACAATGAAGTCTTGACACCAGTCTCCAAAACACAGTGAAGTCTGGACACCAGCAAAACCACAGTGAAGACTGGACACCAGTCTCTAAAACACAGTGAAGTCTGGACACCAGTCTCCAAAACCACAGTGAAGTCTGGACACCAGTCTCCAAAACATGCCGAAGACTGGTCACCAGCAAAACCACAATGAAGTCTGGACACCAGTCTCCAAAACGCAGCAAAGGATGGTCACCAGCAAAACCACAGTGAAAGCTGGTCATCAGAAAAAACAGACTTAATTTAGGTCACCAGTATCAAACCACAGTGAAGGCTGGTCACAAGTATCAAAACCACATTGAAGGCCGGACACTTAGGTCCTCTCCCCTCTCCTTCTGGACACCGCCACTTTGCCAGTCCTCTTCTCCACCTCTACAGATAAAAACTGCTGTACCAACATTACAAAATATGTATTTTGATGGCTGTGCCAGTCCTCTGAGCAGCTCCTCAGTTCTCTCCCTCTGAGCAGCTCCTCAGTTCTCTCCCTCTGAGCAGCTCCTCAGTTCTCTCCCTCTGAGCAGCTCCTCAGTTCTCTCCCTCTGAGCAGCTCCTCAGTTCTCTCCCCCTGAGCAGCTCCTCAGTTCTCTCCCCCTGAGCAGCTCCTCAGTTCTCTCCCTCTGAGCAGCTCCTCAGTTCTCTCCCTCTGAGCAGCTCCTCAGTTCTCTCCCTCTGAGCAGCTCCTCAGTTCTCTCCCTCTGAGCAGCTCCTCAGTTCTCTCCCCCTGAGCAGCTCCTCAGTTCTCTCCCTCTGAGCAGCTCCTCAGTTCTCTCCCTCTGAGCAGCTCCTCAGTTCTCTCCCCCTGAGCAGCTCCTCAGTTCTCTCCCTCTGAGCAGCTCCTCAGTTCTCTCCATCTGAGCAGCTCCTCAGTTCTCTTTAAAACTACCTTAACCACAGATACAACCACAGCTTTAATGTTATTATCACTAGTCTAAGGTACAAAATCCCAGAGTGAAACGTTTTTCTATCATTCTAGCTTAATGTCGCTTCTCTCTAGGGTCAGAGCTGTGAATGTCAACAACATTTGATTCCACAGGGCCCCTTCAGGTTCATTCTCTCCACCTGCTCATTCTCTAATATCTCTCCTGTCGCTCTACTAACCCTGTGGCAGAATAATCTAGAACTTTTCTTCTCTCTTCCCTGTCTGTCCTTGACGGAAGACGCAGCTGAGTAGACAACTTGAAGCCTAATGTGTTGGTTACAAAGGGCTGTAATACGATCTGTCTCACACCTTAAAGCCCCATCAGAATCCATGAAAGCTGAAAAGCCTTCTGCAGGACATCAACGAGTGCTTAGATTAGTCAGCAACTTTATCTCATTTAAAACAACAGAATGTTTTTAACTGCAATAGCACAACCAGGCTACACAACATGAATTCAACCAGACTACAAAACAGCATGAACTCAACCAGTCTACACAACATGACCTCAACCAGGCTACACAACAACATGACCTCAACCAGTCTACACAACAACATGACCTCAACCAGTCTACACAACAACATGACCTCAACCAGTCTACGCAACATGATCTCAACCAGTCTACACAACAACATGATCTCAACCAGTCTACACAACAACATGACCTCAACCAGTCTACACAACAACATGACCTCAACCAGTCTACACAACAACATGACCTCAACCAGTCTACACAACAACATGACCTCAACCAGTCGACACAACATGACCTCAACCAGTCTACACAACAACATGACCTCAACCAGTCTACACAACAAAATGACCTCAACCAGTCTACACAACATGACCTCAACCAGTCTACACAACAACATGACCTCAACCAGTCTACACAACAACATGACCTCAACCAGTCTACACAACATGACCTCAACCAGTCTACACAACAACATGACCTCAACCAGTCTACACAACAACATGATCTCAACCAGTCTACACAACAACATGACCTCAACCAGTCTACACAACAACATGATCTCAACCAGTCTACACAACAACATGACCTCAACCAGTCTACACAACAACATGACCTCAACCAGTCTACACAACAACATGACCTCAACCAGTCTACACAACAACATGACCTCAACCAGTCTACACAACAACATGACCTCAACCAGTCTACACAACAACATGACCTCAACCAGTCTACACAACAACATGATCTCAACCAGTCTACACAACAACATGACCTCAACCAGTCTACACAACATGATCTCAACCAGTCTACACAACAACATGACCTCAACCAGTCTACACAACATGACCTCAACCAGTCTACACAACAACATGATCTCAACCAGTCTACACAACAACATGATCTCAACCAGTCTACACAACAACATGATCTCAACCAGTCTACACAACATGACCTCAACCAGTCTACACAACAACATGATCTCAACCAGTCTACACAACAACATGACCTCAACCAGTCTACACAACATGATCTCAACCAGTCTACACAACAACATGATCTCAACCAGTCTACACAACAACACGATCTCAACCAGTCTACACAACATGACCTCAACCAGTCTACACAACATGATCTCAACCAGTCTACACAACAACATGATCTCAACCAGTCTACACAACAACATGACCTCAACCAGTCTACACAACATGATCTCAACCAGTCTACACAACAACATGACCTCAACCAGTCTACACAACATGACCTCAACCAGTCTACACAACAACATGATCTCAACCAGTCTACACAACAACATGACCTCAACCAGTCTACACAACAACATGATCTCAACCAGTCTACACAACAACATGACCTCAACCAGTCTACACAACAACATGACCTCAACCAGTCTACACAACAACATGACCTCAACCAGTCTACACAACAACATGACCTCAACCAGTCTACACAACAACATGACCTCAACCAGTCTACACAACAACATGACCTCAACCAGTCTACACAACATGACCTCAACCAGTCTACACAACAACATGACCTCAACCAGTCTACACAACAACATGACCTCAACCAGTCTACACAACAAAATGACCTCAACCAGTCTACACAACAACATGACCTCAACCAGTCTACACAACATGATCTCAACCAGTCTACACAACAACATGACCTCAACCAGTCTACACAACAACATGACCTCAACCAGTCTACACAACAACATGACCTCAACCAGTCTACACAACAACATGACCTCAACCAGTCTACACAACAACATGACCTCAACCAGTCTACACAACAACATGCCCTCAACCAGTCTACACAACAACATGACCTCAACCAGTCTACACAACAACATGATCTCAACCAGTCTACACAACAACATGACCTCAACCAGTCTACACAACAACATGACCTCAACCAGTCTACACAACAACATGACCTCAACCAGTCTACACAACATGACCTCAACCAGTCTACACAACATGACCTCAAC
>NC_068429.1:2123581-2126081 GCF_023373465.1 Oncorhynchus keta | reverse complement strand
ACCTGTTCTACTAACACACTGAAGCCTCAGTCCCCTCATCCAGCTGGTCCTGAGTTCACTAACCTGTTCTACTAACACACTGAAGCCTCAGTCCCCTCATCCAGCTGGTCCTGGGTCTGAGTTCACTAACCTGTTCTACTAACACACTGAAGCCTCAGTCCCCTCATCCAGCTGGTCCTGGGGCTGAGTTCACTAACCTGTTCTACTAACACACTGAAGCCTCAGTCCCCTCATCCAGCTGGTCCTGGGGCTGAGTTCACTAACCTGTTCTACTAACACACTGAAGCCTCAGTCCCCTCATCCAGCTGGTCCTGGGGCTGAGTTCACTAACCTGTTCTACTAACACACTGAAGCCTCAGTCCCCTCATCCAGCTGGTCCTGAGTTCACTAACCTGTTCTACTAACACACTGAAGCCTCAGTCCCCTCATCCAGCTGGTCCTGGGGCTGAGTTCACTAACCTGTTCTACTAACACACTGAAGCCTCAGTCCCCTCATCCAGCTGGTCCTGGGGCTGAGTTCACTAACCTGTTCTACTAACACACTGAAGCCTCAGTCCCCTCATCCAGCTGGTCCTGGGGCTGAGTTCACTAACCTGTTCTACTAACACACTGAAGCCTCAGTCCCCTCATCCAGCTGGTCCTGGGGCTGAGTTCACTAACCTGTTCTACTAACACACTGAATCCTCAGTCCCCTCATCCAGCTGGTCCTGGGGCTGAGTTCACTAACCTGTTCTACTAACACACTGAAGCCTCAGTCCCCTCATCCAGCTGGTCCTGGGGCTGAGTTCACTAACCTGTTCTACTAACACACTGAAGCCTCAGTCCCCTCATCCAGCTGGTCCTGGGGCTGAGTTCCTGGGGCAGGTCACTAACCTGTTCTACTAACACACTGAAGCCTCAGTCCCCTCATCCAGCTGGTCCTGGGGCTGAGTTCACTAACCTGTTCTACTAACACACTGAAGCCTCAGGACCCTCATCCAGCTGGTCCTCCTGGAGTTCACTAACCTGTTCTACTAACACACTGAATCCTCACACACACCACCTCAGTGAGAAGGGGGTAGACACAGGAACACACACCACCTCAGTGAGAAGGGTAGACACAGGAACACACACCACCTCAGTGAGAAGGGTAGACACTGAACACACACCACCTCAGTGAGAAGGGTAGACACAGGAACACACACCACCTCAGTGAGAAGGGTAGACACAGGAACACACACCACCTCAGTGAAGGGTATACAGGAACACACACCACCTCAGTGAGAAGGGTAGACACAGGAACACACACCACCTCAGTGAGAAGGGTAGACACAGGAACACACACCACCAGTGGAAGGGTAGACACAGACACACACACCACCTCAGTGAGGGAAGGGTAGACATGGAACACACACCACCTCAGTGAGAAGGGTAGACACAGGTAAACACACACCACTCCTCAGTGAGAAGGGTAGACACAGGAACACCTGGCTCCTCAAAGGAAAGGCTGTGTAACCTGGCAGAACCTGAGACAGAGCAGCATTTCCAGACAAATTTAAAGCACATAACCCTTATTCAAGGTTTCAAAGACCCTCTGATGAGGATAGGCTACCCGTCCTGTTGGGGGAGGACGAGAGAGCTGTGGGTTGGCAGCGCACTACATTGAAGACCTCTCTGACAGAGAGTAGGCTACCCATCCTGTTGGGGAGGATGCAGAGCTGTGGGTTGGCAGCGCACTACATTGAAGACCTCTCTGATGAAGATAGGCTACCCGTCCTGTTGGGGGAGGAAGCAGAGCTGTGGGTTGGCAGTGCCCTACATTGAAGAACTCTCTGATGAGGATAGGCTACCCGTCCTGTTGGGGGAGGACGCAGAGAGCTGTGGTTGGCAGCACTACATTGAAGACCTCTCTGATGAGGATAGGCTACCCCGTCCTGTTGGGGGAGGACATGAGAGAGCTGTGGGTTGGCAGCGCACTACATTGAAGACCTCTCTGATGAGGACAGGCTACCCGTCCTGTTGGGAGGACGCAGAGGCTGTGGGTTGGCAGCCCACTACAATGAAGACCTCTCTGATGAAGATAGGCTACCCGTCCTGTTGGGGGAGGACGCAGAGAGCTGTGGGTTGGCAGCGCACTACATTGAAGACCTCTCTGATGAGGACAGGCTACCCGTCCTGTTGGGGGAGGACGCAGAGAGCTGTGGGTTGGCAGCCCACTACAATGAAGACCTCTCTGATGAAGATAGGCTACCCATCCTGTTGGGGGAGGACGCAGAGAGCTGTGGGTTGGCAGCCCACTACAATGAAGACCTCTCTGATGAAGATAGGCTACCCGTCCTGTTGGGGGAGGACGCAGAGAGCTGTGGGTTGGCAGCCCACTACAATGAAGACCTCTCTGATGAAGATAGGCTACCCGTCCTGTTGGGGGAGGACGCAGAGAGCTGTGGGTTGGCAGCGCACTACATTGAAGACCTCTCTGATGAGGATAGGCTACCCGTCCTGTTGGGGGAGGACGCAGAGA